>NC_084462.1:47542678-47844178 GCF_027409185.1 Cynocephalus volans
ATAAAGTGCCTGTCCCTTTAAGACAGAGCCTGGCTCAATGCCAATTTCAAACCTAAAGCATTAGATATTTTTAAAGCCCTTAAAACTGTCACTTTTTCCCTATACTTTTTGTCATCTCTAAATGGAAAAACAGTACCAGAGAGATTTGCCCATATTGTTTCCAGTCTCCTCAGGATATTTTTGAAAAGTAAATATTTATTGCTGACAATAATTTTTTGCTAAGGTTAACCAGCACTCCAAGTACAAACTGGGACATCTGAAAGACAGAGAAACTACTCAGCCACTTTTCAGTTACTCATTTGTGCAGGAAACTTGCAAACAAGGCCATTCAAAATGCAAATTATTAAAATTTCTTTATCTTGTTCTAAACAAGACACTAGAAATTATTTTTGGACAGAGCTGAATAAATATTTGGAGCTCAAATTTGCTTAAACTTAGGCTAGAGGTCATAGGGGCAGTACTTATGGTCTCTTCTCAGCCTTTATCTTCCTTGAGCTTCTTGAGATGGATTTTTGACAATATGGTTCACAAGAACCCTTCCTTCCTGAATGTCTCCTCTCCTTTGGCTTCTGTGGAGAAACTTCCAGAATACAATTACTTAGTTACAACTCACTGTGTGCTTTCCTGTTAGGCATTCAAAGAAATTTACATGCCTCTTCTAAACATTTTGCTACCAACTTGCTCTGAGGCATGTTTGGGATTTCTTATAAAGTGTTTCATAATCAGATAAGTTAGGAAAAGACAAAGTTCAGTGAGATATTTTCTGAATAATATACATGGTGAGTCTTAAATCCTAAGGAACTCATTTAGGTTTTGAGGAAATTTTAGCAAGACTAGTCATCAATGGATTAAATATATTTTAAAAACTTTTTATTGACACATCTTGATTGTACATATTTATGTGGTACAGAGTCATGCTTCAATACATGTATACATGTGTGATGATTAATCAGGGTGATCAGCATATTCATCATCGCAAAACTTAATCATTTCTTTGTGATGTGAGCATTTGATTTCCTCTCTTCTAGTCATCTGATAACATGCAGTTAGTTATTGTACTTACAGGTGCCTGGCTTGACTGAAAACCAATAGAACTTATTTTTCCTATCTGCCTGTAATGTTGTGTCCATTAACCAGCCTCTCACTATCTCATCTCTCTTTCCCCTTTCCTGCCTCTAGTAACCACAGTGCTACTCTCTTCTTCGAACAGTTCAATGTATTATTTATCTATTTATTTATTTTGCTTTGTTTTAGCTCCCACATATGAGTGACAACATGTGGTATTTCTTTTCTGTACCTGGTTTATTTCACCTAACATAATTTTCTCAAAGCTCATCCATGCTACTGCGAATGACAGAATTTCATTCTTTTTTATTGCTGTTTAGTATTCCATGGTGTACATATACCACATTTTCTTTATTCAATCATCTGTCTTTGGATGTTTAGGGTAGTTCCATATCTTGGCTATTGTGAATAGAGCTGCAATAAACATGGGGGTGCAGGTATCCCTTTAACATGGTGATTTCCATTCCTTTGGGTATATACTCAGCAGTGGGATTGCTCAATTGTATGGTAGTTCTATCTATAGATACACACACACACACACACACACATATGTATGGATCATCTATCATTAAATGCTGGTTTAAAAATATCAGGAAAATAAAACTGAGGTCCCTTGGGGTCATGAAGTTTCTATTAATTAATTAATTAATTAATTAATTACATAAATAAACATTGGCACTACACAGGTTTTTGGAGAAGACTTCATAATTATGTCTACATTTTTTTTGGTAAGTACAAAAGACATTAGGGGGATTAAAATAGACTGTGAAGACTGTGTTTTCCTCTGTCTCTCACTCTTTAACAATAAGTACACGTATACAGCTATACATTCACGTGTGGTATCACACACACAGCATCCACATATATTTTGTATCAGTTAGGATTTATGGTTGGCTTCAAGTAACAGAGACCTCAAAAACTAAGTGTTTTAAACACTTTGATATTTTTTCCATCACAAAATGGTGCTTACATAAAATTGAAAGGGACCTGACTCTGCCTTTCTACTTCAAACCTTTAGCACAGGATTACCTCATGGCTGCGAAATGACTTACTGCAGCTACTACCATCATGTCAGCATTGCAGGCAGGAAGAAGGGAAAAGAAGACATAGAAAAGGCACATTGAATTAGACCCTACTACCAAGCCCTGCTCAGCAATCTATGTTGATATTTTATCGGCAAGTATTTGGTCCCATGGCTACCTCTATTTGTAAGGAAGGCTGAACGTGTAGTTTCTTTAACTTGGGAATGTGAATACCAGAAACCAATTCTCAATTCTGTCAGTAAGGAATAAGAGGAGAATGAGTTTGGGGTAGACAACCAGAAGTCACTGCTAGAGTACGTTCTTTTATTTGCCTGGGCCCTGGGCCCTGCAGAAGTTTGTCTCAGAAAAATGTACTTGGATAAGCATCCAATTAACAACTTATTGTCTGTAGGAAGCAACTGGAGACATTGATTTTAGTTGAGATTGGCAAGAATCACAGAAATATATTTCCAGATTTCTAAACACCAAAAAAGCTTTAAAGTCAACTGTTGGGAAAGCTATTGGGGGGAGGGCAAAAGCGTGTATATTCCCAGCCACTTTTGATTCAAGGGAAGAGACAGTAAGACTGCCAGGACTGAAAGTATTTTAGAATGTTTCTTAAAAGGAAGTTAAACACTGAAAATAGCATTCAAAGGGTTTAATTTGGAATAGGTTTTTATTTTATTTATTCTTATACTAAATTAAAACTCTAATACTCTTAGTCTTTTTATAGCCTATACAGTTTATCAATATATATGCTAATATTTCAATAAATTAATTTTATTTACAAAAGCACTCTTGGCTTTTAAAAAATTGTTAAAGAAATCCTTGTCAATCAGCACCTACGTTTATCTTCTGTGTGAGGCCTCTGTAACCTCTAGTGCCATCTAGTGGTGATTATCTTGACCTGTTGACACAAGATCCCTGGGGTTTGGAAATAGGGCTCAAGGTGACAGAATCCGTACTAAAATCAGCAAATGTTAAGTTGTCATGACTTCAAGCTATCCTGGTTTTCTTTTTTTTTTTTTTCTATCTCTCTCATTCCTTTTCTTCCTTCTGCTCCCAAATTTTGTATTTTCTTAAAAAGCAAAATTTTTTGCTCTTCCTTTTTTTCTCAGCGATTATATCCAATCTCTCACATTTGTCCTCTATACAGATATATCATCGGAATAAAGGAGTTGGATGGTTACTTTTTAAGACCACTTTCTAAATTAAAATCCCATGATACAAGGAAGTATAAGATCTAGTATCCCTTGAGCAAAACAAAAAATGCTGTGGGAATACAGAGGACAGGTTGGTCATTCACAGAATTAGGTGATCAGCTTTGTAATTTCAGTAGAGAAGTTTGGCAGGTTTAGGAGAATGGCATAGAGAAGGAGCAGGGTATGTGGGTGAAGATTTATTGTGAATAAAGGTGTGGAGGTGGGACTCTACACAACATATTCAGGAGAAAACAAGGAAAGGTGGATAGCTGAACTGGAAGAAAATATGTTGAAAATGTTTGGACATTTGAGTTGCCTTAGATTGTGGAGAGGCCCGGGTCTAGGCATTTGCATCTTGGGATGATG
The DNA here is from genome assembly GCF_027409185.1 of Cynocephalus volans. Classification (NCBI taxonomy): domain Eukaryota; kingdom Metazoa; phylum Chordata; class Mammalia; order Dermoptera; family Cynocephalidae; genus Cynocephalus; species Cynocephalus volans. The sequence goes on from NC_084462.1 coordinate 47,546,334, forward strand.
CGGTTTGAGGACTCTGAGTAACAGAATGTAATAAACATAATGTATCATGCATGTATAGCTGAGTAACATACACTTTGTGACTGAAAAGATAGAAATTGAAAATAAGACAGAGAGGATGATTGCAGAAGAAACTGAGAGCAATAGATCAATGGGAAGTGGATAGAAAGTGGGAGTAGAAAGGGGAGCTGGCAAGGACTCTAAAAATCTGGTAGAAGATGAACTAGGTAAATCTAATTTAGACTGGGAGTCACCAACTTAACCAATATGTATCTTGTGCCCTGAGAAGTGTAAACTCTCATTGGCTGTTTGATGTGTGGGCTGAGGTGATGGGATGTTAAATGTTCAGTAAACCCTTGTTGAACAAACGCATGGGCTATCCATATCACCATCAGATTCAATCAGTCTGAACTCAGCAATGCTCTGCATACACATCCTCACGCATCCTCAAGGTAGGTAGTATGACACTTTTAAAACAAAACAACAAAAAAATTGAAAAGGTGTTCTATCAGCAAAATAAAATAATAGTATAAACTACAAATGGTCCATGAGTGAAAAACAAAAATACTGACAGAAAGATTTTATCAGATTATGGAAATCATCAAAAATTGGAAAAGTTTGTAAAAATGCAACCTGACTTTTCTGTGAGCCTTAGGGGGCTTTTACTGCTTGAAGAATGACCAGAGAACTATCTGCTTAAGGAATCCTTTACAAATTGCTATGGAACATTTAGCACTTCATGGTTCCATCTTGCTGTGCTAAAATCAGAAAGAACCGAGCTGTACCCAGGTTAGCACTTTGAATAATGTAATTGCTCACTAAATACTAAAAACTGTATTTTATAGAAACTGGAAAGGAATTTGGAGATCAGCCCCACCTTCTGTCTCCCCTATACTTTAATGATAAAATTGAAATTAAAAATTGTGAGACTCAGTGGCAGACTGGTGTAAAGATCTCTTCACTAGACTATGCTCTCTCTGAGCCATTCATCTTATATTTGAATAACTTTGGACATTTATCAGAAGTTAATTGTTTTCCTTAAAACATCTTCAATAAAGATACAGTCTACAGATTGCAGAAACCTTAAATGCAGCAATCATGATTAGCAAATTCTGCTTTCAGTAAGTTCTTGTTGAATAAATAAATGCTGTTTTTAGTTTATAGATGAAAAGGCTGAAATGAAGCAATAGTAAGAATTATTTATAGAACAGACCACTGAATCTTTGCTGCTTGATAAATATTGGCACACATATTACAACCTCTTTCTTCTAAATGGCAAATTGCTTTTACAATTGATTACTTAATTTTCTTAACTACCCGATTACTCAGATGATTAAATTAATTAGATTTGATGATGGTATGTGCATTCCCTAAGCCCTTGTCAGAAGGTATACTGTTTTTGGTTATTAAGCCAAAAATATTCCCTTGCCTTTGGAATTTAAAATTATCTTTTTTCTTCTGGTACCATGAATTCCATTTTAATAACTCAAGAGTGAATCATATTTAGGGTTACTATCTGTCTTTACTTTGCAGTATTGTAAGAATTTGAGAGGAATTCTGATTCTTGCCCTGACATGGGAGCTAGGTGAGCATTTTCCTTCCCAGGCAGAGCGGGGATTAGACATGGCTATTTCTGTTCTTTCAGGGAAGATTCTTCCATGTTCCTTCTCACTGAATGAGCCTCTTTCTAAAGATAAGGAGATAATGCATCTGGAATAACATGAGCTCATTCAGGTTTGTGGTCTATCTGAAAATCAAATCCCAATAATCTCATAGTTCATTTGGCTGCACATATATTTGTGTAAAGTTTAAATATCAACCATGACACAGAGCTAACAACTTTCAGAACAGGAGAGGAAAGGAAAGTTCCATTTTTAAGTTGGGGCTAGCTAAACATTCCTTTGCCTTTGGCAGTGTGTTTTTCTTTCAGCAGCTCTGAGTGTGTTGTTGGCAGATGCCTCTTCGGTGTGTTTGTTTCTCCTGTGGTATATGTGCTCAGCAGGCCCTTGTAAGTGTGAACAGAACACAGACCTAGCTGGTGCCCTGGCTGACGCAAAAATTGTAAAGGTGTGAAAACATGAATCTAGAGATTGAGTAGATTAGCCTTTCAACATTTCTTTTAGGAAGACCATCTCTATCATGGGTGACGAGCTGGTTAGTGGAAAAGCCAGAAGAGCGAAATGTTTGGTACTTGTTAATAAGTAGTTATCAGTCAGGAGAGAAGCAGGCAGTTTGGTACTAGTTAAAGGCGTAGATTTTGAAATAAAACTGACCACACTTCAAGGTCAGGCTTTGATACGTGCTGGATGTGTGCATTTGAGCAGGATGTTTATTCTCTCACATCTCATAACATGGGATGAGAACAGGCATATCTCATGGGATTCTTCATCTTTTTTTTTTTTTTATCTCTCTGAAGATAACCTTTTTATTTAAATATTTTATGATGATACATATACAAATATAATTTCCCAAGGAACTAAATGTGAAAACTAATGCAAATCAACTTTTTGGGACCAAAGAAAACCATTTAGAAAATGAAATGTGATCATGCTACATACAAGAGACTGGTTAGATTTTTAAGTGTGCCGAAGGAGGAAGCTTAAGACCAAGTTTTGTTTGTTGTGAGTATATAGGTCATGTTTACATTTTCACACAGTAATGATATTCCTGTTGCATACTTGGCAAAATATAACTAAGTCTATAAAAAAAAACAACAACGCAACAATTACTAAGTAGAGAAGAAAAAAAATTCTAGATCATGGAAGAAGAGTGACCTCCATCTTAGCTACAGACTTATAATGTCTAAAAATATTTGCCCTTATCTATACAGTTAGTGGGAGCATGTTGTATCAAATTCTTTGCATAATGCAGTTCGAATCGACAATATTTTAAAAAATGCCTGCAAAAGTAAATTTTAAAGTTACATTTCTCTAACAAAATACCTTAAAAGTGAAGAAATTAGACCATCTCTAAAAGTTATAAAAATTTTGCTGTAGGAAATATTTCTGTACGTTATTACTGATATTTGTAAGTGTCATGTTGGATGATGTATGTGAAATAAATGGACATCACAGTGTCTAACAAAGAGAAAGTAAACAATAAATACCTATTGATCAAGAAGAATTGATCATTTATCCTGTTGAGAACATATTTCTGAAGTGTTTGTAGGTTTCTTGCTAAATATTAAGATAAAAAAATATTCACCTGTGTGGGCCAAAATACTCTTCCAGACATATTGGAACAACACAACACTTCTGGAGAACAAGTTGTCAACATGAATCAAAAGCTTTAATCAAGTGCATATACTTTACCTAAAAATTCCCTAAGGAAGTAACTACAAGTATAAACAAAATTAAATGTAAAATATCTCTTACAATGTATTTCCCATTACATGGCAAATATTATGCATAATAGTGAAAATGCAAAAACAAACCAAGTCCAGCATCGTATGATGGAATTTATACATATCATGGAACAGCTTTATAGCTATTAGAAATCTTGGTTTAGCTGAATCTTTCCCAATAAAGTACTTTTAATATACTCTTAAGTTCAAAGAAGCAAAAACAGTTACAAAGCAGCACCTACTCTATGAGAACAATAGTTTTAAAAGCTAGAAAAATATATATCAAAATGGCAGAGGTCACTGCCTGGACAACTTTTGATAGAGTTATGTTAAAGTGTAAGAATATGATATCTTAGCTGTATTTTGAATACAGTTGTTGAAATGACAAAGAAAATAATAATTATTATAAAGCTCATGATTTTTCCTTTTTTATAATTTTCATCTTGGATTTAAATTTTAGCTAAATGAAATATAAAGAGGCATCAGTACCAACAAGGACAAAGTCTTAGCAAGTATTTTAAAGATGTTTCCAGAAATGTAAATAATTAAAAACTATTCCATAGGCTATTCTGAGACTTTTTTTTGGTGCCTAAAAGGGACTTGCAGTATCCAGGCCATTCAATTGGTGCCACGTGAAGTGAACATCTGATGATTTCCTCAAGTAAATGTTATTTGTCATTTGTAGTAGGTGAATGATATCCCCCAAATTCACTTGCTAGAAAATTTTTTTTACTGCAAGTCATGAACAATTTTATGGGCAAATATGCAAATCATAGTAGCCTGATTCTTTGACCATGAGTTAGAAGTCAGATTTAGACAAATTTATGAAAGATAGTGATTTATTATTTTTACGTGATTGGAAAGAAATTGTTTGGAAATTGTTTAGAAAAGAATTGTTTGGTTTTAGTACAGAACTGAAGAACCTCCAAAGTGAAAACTTTTTATCTTCTCTTATACCCCTATATCACGTAAAAATCATTCTCAGCCATGTACTATGGAAAGTAGCTTTGTACTTTCAATGGCCTATCTAGATATTTATTACATTTTACTTTCTCCTAGAAATTGGCTATCTACATATAGCTTTTAAAATATGAGGCTTTCAAGTTTTGTTACCCCAGAGAGGCTCTCAATTGGTTGTTTACTATGCTTTTTGGCCAATTATCAAAGAATTATTTGGTGGGTGTGTAGAACAGCCTTTAATTAAGTTTCAACCTCAGTGTAGACTCCCATGCAGCTAAAATATGAACAAACACAGCACCACCATTCTCTAGATAGTCTTTCTCACCCTCCATCAGCCATAACAAAAAGATAAAAGGGAATGGTAAAAGTCCAGATGATTACGACTCATTTGGGTAATACCTGTAGGACAACAAAAGGCTAGTGTTTTTCAGGTACAACATGCAAAATATGACTTGATCAATAAATTGGGGCAACTTTTCCTGATGTTATGGCCACATCTAACCAGTGTTCAGTAAGCAGATTACAACACAGAAAAATTTAGGCCATTTCCTACAGTTGTAGAGATTTCGTGACTCCAGATTATTTAGGTGCTGATCTTAGTCAACTCTTCCAATTAGTGTAGTGCTAATTTAGTGCAGGTTCCACTTTTAATGCTTTAGAAATGCCAGGCTTCCATCCCAGAGTATTCTAGAGCTAAACTGCTCGAGGCCTGCCTGGCCTGTTTTCTAGGTTACATAATGACGCTCTTGATGTTCAACCGAGACACCTCTTTTCATGAGGAGTTGTGCTTGATCTGGGATGATTTCATACAATTTCTCATTTTGTTGACTTTGTTAAGGTTAGAGGAAGTCTGAGACTATGAGCAGAACTTGAACTCCTGACCTTGCAACATGTGTTCCTACCCTGTGTGCTGACATATCACACTAAAAATACATTAGATGCCTAGATGCAATGCATGAGGTGTAGACCACAGAAATCCTGACTCCACACAGGAATGTAAATGCTGTGTAACATTAGAAGATTATTTATCAAGCATGCTTGCATAAGCAGCAATCATAAGTGTTGGAGGAAACAAGGTAGACATTATTTTATAGATGCATATTAAAACGACTCTATCACTGGTATGTGCAAACAAATAACATTCCTAGAATATCACATAAACATCTCTGGACATACCATTTCTGCTAGTACAGCACCGAGTGACCATATGTGAGTAAACAGAGGGTGACGTGTGTCAGAAGTTGGTTCCCTGGGAAGATCTCATTTGGGGAGACAATGTGATCATCTCTAGTTCATGGAGCTTGAGCTCTATTCCCTAGTCAATCTGGCCTTTAAAAGCCTTGCAGTTCGGCATCGCTGCCATAAAGTGGGAGAGCTGGCATTCTTTAGGACCTGGGGGAGTAGTTGTGTTCCACTGGAATGTGTTGAATGGCTTGTAAATTAGAGTCCCTAATGAAAACTCGCTGGTGTCCAACTGGAGCAATCATCTGGTTAAAATCAGGCAGTAATTCCACTAATTTTACTGCCCTTCTCCCAGCCCTCAACGCCTCATTTAGGAAAAAATGTTTATGTTCCCCTCAAAACACCTGCATTTTAACTTCAGTCCCCAAAGCAATTATAGATTTATTTTAATTTAATTTAATTTAATTTTATTTTTTAGGTCTCTCTGTTATAAAGGAAGCATTCCTTTCTTTTGTAAAGTATAAGTGAATAAAATCAATCCTGAAATCTTTAACTGTGGGCATTCTAAGTTGTCATGTTGTTTTGTACAGAGCCAGTTTTGCAGCTTTTGCCCAGAGCCTTTTTCAGAAAACAATAGCAAACACCTTCTAAGAGAAGTTTACGTTGTGACTAAAAGAGTTCAGGTTTGAAGATACAATGATGAGACTGCTACTTATCCAATTTAAAACCTTCCAAACAGACCACGGCTTTTATCAAAATTGAGTCCCACTAAGACCCTGCACGCTTTCATCAATTTAACATCACTTAAAAAAGTGTTTTGATCCCCAAGGAAAAGAAAGTTCTACAGTAAATGTTGAAAACAAAATATGGAAGTCTACGGCATTCTCTTTTATTTGCATGAATTAATAGAGCATTATTTGGTGTTTAGTTTATCTGGTTTTCACTTGTTTAAATTTTCTGAAAATAAGGTGAACATTTTTTTGCAAGTTAGGTAAAAATTTACAACTTTGTATTACATTTTGTTTCTTGATACAAAACAGAGGGAAAAGACTTTGGAGTAACGGGTACACAAATCTCTCTATTTGTTTCCAAAGCGTCACCTCTCCCCCACCCTCCCTCCCCCCCACGTCTGGGAAACATCTGCGAACTAGGTAGGCATTCTGGGTAATGACATGCAAATGAGCCCACCAGTTAACAGAATTTCCTTGTCCAATAATGGAATTGGACCAACATGTAGGTTTTTAAATTGGAGCCAGGCTTGTCCAGGCCAGATGTGCAAACAAGAGCACGTGTTCCTGGTTTTAGGGATTGGAATAGCAATGCCCTGTGGGGGAGGGGAGGAAGATAAAACCATGGGACAGGCTATCAAAAAAAGAACAAGAAATGGCTAGAAAGGCTCTCTTGGGTTGTTGCATGTCAGTCATGTTTAGGTATTCATAAATACCTGCTAACTGGGGAGAGTCCCTCACAGTGTCCCCCAAGCCTGCTAGCCTGGCTGACTGAGGGTGGCCACCCTGGTCTAGCTATCAGAGGGTTCACTCTACCATAGACTGGCCACTTGTCAGGGACTTGATTGATGTGGTCACTTTCAGAGGCAACCTGAGGCACTTGGGTTCTTCCTCTTTCCTTCATTTATCCTAAAGATGAGTCCTCCTGAAACACAGAACGCAGAGCAAAGACTGACGTCCTATGTCTTATGTCTTCCATTGGGCACCTTTAGAAAACTGTGGTTGCCATCACTAACAAAGAGAGTCCTGAATCATAACTGCAGTCCCTACCACATAAGAGGCAAGTTGATACCTGGTGCTTCCTACTAAGAAAACAAAACTGATGCCGTTAACTCTGTAACAGCAAAAGATAATTGAAGTAGCTGTGGAAAGAATCTAAAAGAACTGAATGAGAGAACTCCAGATGAGCTTAAATCAAAATTTTTTTCTTTCAAAATGGCTTGCAGTAGAATTTCAAAGCTTTTTTTTTTTTTGAACTGAAAAGATACTTGTATCTTACCATTTTTTAAAAAATGAAAGCCAAAAAGGATTACATTATAGATGTCACAATTAATGATCATCATGCAACTGAGGCTCACTGAGGATCAGAAAATGAGCAAACATTTGGATACACTTCTCAAGGATGATGGATATATTTAAGGATGGCTATTGAATTTATCAGGGTCAGTTAGCATAATGAAAACATATTTTATTAGGCTGTTAAAGGAATAAATTGTTTTCATATTTATTCATCTGTTCCCAAGGCTAATTTGGGGGTTTTTTAAACATGCTTTTCATGTTCCTAAAATGAACAGCTAAATAAACAAAGCATTAGTTTGAGAACAGAAGTAGCCACCATAGATAAAACACAGTACTTTTCAGTACAGACCTAAGTAATGATTTTTTGACTTGATATTCATTAGCTACAATAAAAAGTCACCAGAAAACCCAAGCTAGTAAACAATAAATAAGAGTAGAAATATATATCAGTAAAAAAAGGAAAAAAGAAAAATTTAGGTCAGGTTGATGTTTATTAAATGAAACACAAAACCAGTGTAATTCTACTTATTATTTAAGCTGAGAACACTCTTGCTGCAATTCATTGCTGAGCGCATTTTCATGGTCTGAATAATATCACAAATTTGGAAAATCTCCATTTTATTTTGCTTATTTTAAAAACATCAACATTTCTAATTAACATGGGAACTCTTAGACACTGGCTTCCAAAGTATGTTTCTGGCTGTAGAAACCTTCAGAGAGGAAAGAGACGCAAATGTCCACTTTGGCCTTTAGCCGTGGAGTCTATACACTGACTTGTAGCCTAGGATTAGCAATCAGTACTGAAGTAGTAAAGTGCAGAGGTTGCTTAGAGGAAATCACTAAACTCATTCCCGGGATTGTCCTAGACCTGTTGCTGTTTGTTATCTCTCTCTTCTCCCTTTTGATAGACCTGATTCCACAGGCATAAATGTAGCCAGAATCCAATTCAGAACTCACCTGTGCACCAGTCCCTCAGCTGCCAACTTCGTTCTGGATGTTACAACAGCAATCATGCCTTAATTTTCTCTTCAATTAGTTTCTTCTCAAATTCAACTGTTGGCCCTTCCCAACTTTCTGCTCCATAAATGCAGGTAGTTCTAATGGTTCTCTTCCCAGTTCTGTTCACCTCACATGCTCTTTTGAGGAGATTGCAAAGCTTTTACGGCTTTGATTATCACCTGTCTCTTCAGTCCTGACTCCACTCTGAAAAACCAGACTTATGTTTTCAACTATCTATGGGCATCTTGTCTTGGAGGATCCTTAGGGATCTCAGATTCATCACAATTAAAGTCAATACCATTTGGCATTTCCATACCATTTGGCAACATCTCTTCTTCTTCCTACCCTGTTTTGGTTAAGGAAGTCACTATCCACTTAGACCCCTCCCCTCTCTCCCATTCTTCAGTAGAACATTAGGTGCCATTGACTTTGCCTCATAACTGTTACCAGGACACCTTCTCCTTATTCACGCACTCCCACTGCCCTAAACTAGGTCCCAGCATTTCTTGCTCTGATGGTTGCAACAGCTATTCCCTTACTCATTTCTCTCTTCCCCAGTTAATTTTCTATACCACCACCAGATGATGCTTTTTTTTTTTTTTTTTTAATAAAAAATGGTGTAGATAATGCCTCTGGACAAAAATGTCCATTGACTTCTTCCTGCTGCTTACCGGATGAAATCCCTATTCTTACGGCATAAGCACCATCCTAATGGGACCCTAATCTCTTTTCAGCTCATTTCTTGCCATTCCTATCCTGCACCCTCAGTGACCAGAATGACCTCCTCATTGTCTTCATCCTCTGAGCACACTGGGCCTGCACATCTGTGCCTTAGCACACATCCTTCTCACCTTATTGAACTGACAGTAAGTGCTAGAGTTCAGAATAACCAAACCACTTCTTTGGTAAAAAAGCTCTGAGAGGGCAGGGATGGAAGTTAGTTTAGTACATTATCATTGTCAATTGTATCTTAACACTTTGGGGATGATACAAATAGTAAGATAGATGATTATTGCTGGAAGAAAATATTGGCAAAATAATCCTTTGGAATTTATAAGGGAGAAGTGAAAAAGAAGAAAATTTCAATGCAAAATAAGTTGGCTTGGAGGTCTCAAATGTAGAGAAGTTCTCTTCCATGCCAAGAAAAATACATATAAATGAGCTTGGGAAGTGCACACAGTTGGCCAAGGAACAAAAACGAAACCCAGAGCAAAGTGATGGATCAAGAAGAGGTTGTCAATACTCAAGGACATGGAAGTTGATCCCTGACACATCTAGGCTATTACAGAATCTGGCATCTCTCTCCATACTCCAGTAGCAACAATCTAGGCCACAATTTACATATTACATTTGTATTAGCTCCTGGAATTGGGTAGTGGAAGTGTGGGAGGCCGTAGATTAAAGAGAAACAGACCGAGCAGCCCAGCAGAGGAACAGGTAGGCAAACAGAATGTGCAACGAAGGGCAGGTGGAACTGTTCGTTTCAGCTTTAAACCAAGGTGTGTGTAATTAACAGCTCCAATTCATGCTTTAATTTCCCCAACATATTACTCTTTATTGCAAACCCTTTGTGGAACATTATGACTTGGCTGTGAATCAGAAAGATGCTTCAAGATGGGCCTGACATAGTTTCCTTCAGCTTCTTGTGACTAAATTTGATGCTGGTGTCAGAAAGCACACCCCAATATCATAACTCCAATCCCCTCTTTTCCTCAGCAGTAGGTATGTCCAGGAAATTAGCTGAACAACCCAGTACGTTCTTGTTACTATGACACTGCATGGGGACCAGCAGGTCCACATTGGGAATTGTGACTTCTTTCCTGTTCAATTATTAGTCTGTCTACCAAGACCACCTGCAATTGCCAATTACCACGAGTTGTAAAGGGATTCATGCTAAATGGATATCTTGATTTAGCTTCACTTTCCCATTTGTAGTTGTAACGTTCAGATAGTAAGTTTGCAGTCCCTTCTGAGGAAATGAGATCTGAAACTGAAACAAACCAAATTCTTCCTCTCTCAAAAGGAAAACAAGAGGTCCACACACACACAGAGCAAACCTCCCCAATTCAGAATTTTGAACATAGTTCAGAATGTGGCATAGACTGAGAAGAACATACCTTACATAGAGATGAAGGAATAAAAATATTGGGATATTATGAAATTTGCTGAATGACTCTTAAAATTTCATGGTCAGGTGTTGTAGGTCCGGATTCTGTAATCATCTCTAAAGTACATATGAGCAAAGGAAGAAACCTTGATCATAAGGAAACATGAATTATTTAAAATGTGGCTCTACTCACACAAAAATGAAATTAATAGCCCACAATTCTCTTAATAATTCAAACACCATTCTCTACTTTCCCTTAGTCAATTATGTGTTTTAAATAAAGTATTTTTCTGCCTGAAATAGTCAAGTAAGTTCTTCAAATGTCCACTCTGTGTACACACAGGCAGAATGTACCCATTTGAGAATAATTAATTTTGAAGTGAAAAAGGAACGTGCCAACATTTAAAGTAGTGAGCCCATTACTGGAACAATTGGATCCTTGCTTGCAAATGTGGGTAAACTATTTTTTCTTTCTTCTTAAACATGCATATATTGTGTAAATAAAAAAAAATCCATTTGTAAAAGGTCTTTTTCATTTTGTACATCTGCAGACATGAAAGAAGCTATACTCAACCACAAATTAGATCAGGGAGCCGAGATAAGCTCAGATTATAGGAGGCCACAGGTTGTGAAAAACATACCGTCATTTGGAGTTGGATTTTTTTTTTTTTACAGTAAACCAAAGGAAAAGTCATTTTATGATCAAAGATGATACCATCTGTTCTTATATGTAAGAAAATTTGGCTGAACTGTTCCAACTTACAATAAGTTAAAAATGGTTGGTCCAAAATCCCTTCACCCTCACCCTTCAGTTGATCAGTGTGTGTAAGAAAAAAAAATAAAAGCAATTAGAAGAGAAGAAAACATAGTAATTCTATTTTTAAATTCCAAGCCCAATTCCTACCACTCTGTGGCATGTACCTGGTATGTTTGGGGACATCCTCACATGTTTGGCATGCTTCTAGAAGGAATCACCTTCTATCCCAAGCTAAGTGGACATTCAAGCTGAATGGTATACTGATGTCTTAATTTTAATCTAGAAAGTAGGTTTGATCCTCACAATCAGAACCTTGAAATGGCAAAGAGTTGTCTAAAGTCTTAAATATCTATGATCTAAATAAAGTTGAGTAATGTTTTTAAGATTGTATGAAATAACAGTTTTGTTTTATATAAAACATATGTTAGTTGTTGCATCTTCCCTGCTCTGATTATAATTCTACTCAATTCTTGAAGGACACTGCATACTATATATATATATACTCATATATATGAGTGTGTGTGTGTATATATATATTCCTCATTGTATTTATCAATGCTTCTTGATCTTTTACCCAATTGTCTTCACAGTTCACAGACATATTAATAGCCACTTATATATTACTTTTGTATTCAATATAGTACATATCAAGAATGAAAACAATATCTAAACAAGTAACAAAAGGATTTGATGCGGAAGAATAAAATAATGATGATGAATCTAAAGGGAATGCTTTTAGTATTTATAATTTTAGATCTACCTTGGTTTTTCTCTTCTAGAATTGTATTATAGTATTTAGCATTGAAAGAGACCTCAACTTTGAAAAGTCATCTAAAACAGAAGATTCTGCTTCAATTTTAGGTGGATGCCCCTTCATCCCTACACGTGCCCCACATCGAGTCTAACTTCTCAGCTTAACAGCATGCCAAGTTCTACTAAAGATTTCCGTTTTTAAGGATCCAGGAATAGTCCTATATTTAAATCCACAGAGTCCTTTAGGTCAAGGTCCTAAAATACCCGATACTGTGTTTCACTCTCACAAGACCCCTGATCTCTAAAAAACTCACCTCCAAACCCAAGACGGGACAAAGCAGGCAGAGCACACACTCACAATTTTAGGGTGTCCTGTTGTACATGCAGCCCCATGCAAAAAGGCAAAGAGACGCAGGGATCTTTGTCTAATGTTGGGATGCTCTGAAAGACACTTTGAATAATTTAGACCTGAATTATCTGGTTGGGATTTAGTGCCAATTAAGTTAACCGAACAAATTATCTTAGGGCTGATCATTTGCAGCGAACAAAGAGAAGGAGAGAGTTAGGATAAATACCTGAAGGATTCATTTACAAACTCAGTTAATAATGTTTTCAGTTCTAATTACTCAGTTTGGCTATCTAAGTTGATCTGTTTGCTGTGGAATTATATAATTGCTTAATTCTCCACTGTGGGTTGTTGAGACGATTAAATGAAATAGTATTTTCAGTAGTGCCTGCTCCATGTATATGCCCCCGGCCCAGTCCATTCCATCCCATGGGGTGGTCAGGTCTCTTGTGGGAAAAACCTGCATCACAGCATTATACAACTTTACACTATTTAACTTGATGCAAAATACATTGTCATTAATTTAGTCACAGGACAGTCACACACACACATACAACTATAGGCCAGAACTACATTTTGAAAACCAAAGCTAAAAGAATGAACTCCCAAGTATCAGTGAGTTTAAAATGTCTGGAATGGACTAGAACAAAGGGGCTAACACTTCCTGGATGCATTACACGTGCTGTCTAATTTAATCCTTAAAAGAATCTTCTAAAGATTTAATAAAAATTTTATAGAAAAAGGTGGGTAAGATTCAGTGAGGTTAAATCACACACCCAAAGTCACATAACTATTAAGTGTTAGAAAAAAGACATTAGCTCAACTTTTTCTTGCCTCAGAGTCTTTATTTTATCAAGTGCACTGTGCGTCCTTCAGATGCAATGCCATTCATCCAACAGGCATAACATATATTTTGGCTTGACAAAATGTGTATCAAGGAGAAAGATATACAAGTATATTTGGCTAATTTTTATAGATTGGCTAGCTTGCTTTGCATTTAAATGATATCAGCCAAAGTTTCTATCCTCTTGAATTTTTCACATTGGCCTTTAAATTAGATGATTTTCTTTTCTGTTTTAAAAAAATATAGATCAGTGCATTGAAAGCTATAATTTCTAAGGAAAGTGTGTCAGCATCCGATTAATCATTTTCTGTCCCAAATCCACCAGGGTACCACATTCTCCCAGTGGTCTTCTTGGGGAGACCCACAGAATCCTATGTGATTGTGGGGTTGGATAGCAGAAGCCCTATAGGGAGGAGGAAAAAGAGGGTGAAAAAAGTATTTTGCGTAGTTATCTTACATTTGAATATTAATGGAAAATTCTTTGGTCTGAGTCAGAAAAGTGGGTTTAATTCTCCATGGTCATCCTTATTTACTATGTGCCCCAGATCAAGTCCCTCATCTCTCTTAGTTGCATCACCAGTAGAATGAAACCAGCCTGGTCTACCAGGCTTGTTCTGAGGATTGAACGGAAGGATCTCTGTGAAAGTTCTTTGAAACATGAAATAAAAAAAGCACTGTACAAACGTGAGGATTATTAGCAGCCAGTCTGTTCCATTCCTGTTGCCAGGCAAATCCTTGGCCACTTGCCCTGACCACAACATCCCCATGACAGGCATGGTGCATGGTAGAAACCGGAAACAGGCCACTTTCACATTATTTTAAAATTTGTTATGAAATTTTGCCAAAACTTTATAAATACCAGCCAGGGCAATGGGGTGTTGTGCCACATTCTTTCCACCTCATGAACCATTGTTTTTTGTTCTGAACTCATAAGTTAAAATGCATTGGTTTGCAGTTGCTTAGCTGGGTCAGCTTGTGAAATGCCTGATGTGTAATGCTCGATTCCAGCCAATTATCTTTAGTTCCTCTCTTTTATTAGTGTTAAATTTGAATTACAGGGGGAAGGGTGGGAGAGGAGTGAGAACTACGCTCTAAACCTTTAAGGCAGTGAATTCATTTGTATTATTTTATTATCCCTCTTTATAGCTATCCTTGATTTCAGTTCTTTGTTGATTTTTGGACTACTCCAAATCCGTCCTTCCCTCTCTTTTGCCTTAAATTTGTTTCCTAAAAGTGAAAGATAAACTTTCCTGCTATAAAGTTGGAAGGAAAAAATAATAATAATAATAATAAAACCTCACAACAATCTTAAACTTGTAGTTAACAAAATAAAATGCAGATAAAACCCCTGAAGGTCTTGGCAGCAAATGTTTCCCACTAAAATGGAACTCTGTGCACTCATAGTCTGAAACAAATTAGGAGGGAGGGGGAAAAATCAACAGCTCTGGGGTGAAACTGGGGTTGGTGCTGCCTCATCATTTTTTAACCAAAAATAAAACAAGCAAATTTTGTTTAACTGCAGGTCAAAAAAAAAAAAAAAAAATGTCCCTCATCTGTTCAGTGTAATTACTAACAGAGTGCATTCTTACCAGCTGCAAGGTTCATGGATAAGTGGAGAGAACCATAATTTTCTCTCCCTGGGGTTAAACCTCCAAACTTTAAGTCTGTTCCTCTATAGTATGCTTTTAATACAGCAAAAGAAGCCATGTCAGAACGTTTTTAGAGTATGTCTTTATCCTTTTTTTTTTTTTACCAGAATGAAATAAACATGTACATCTAAGAGTTCAAGGTCTAGAAGGGGGAGAAAATAAAATATTTATTCTTTCAATGTCCCCACTCAGGACACTCAATCCTTTCCCTAATGATGACTATATGGTCTCATGGTCTCCAGGTTTTGGTCACCAAGAGATGGGTGAAGTTGGATCTTCTTTAGATTTGTCAAATGTTGCCAATTTCTATCCAAATGTCCTTGCTTCAGCACAACCAGAGAAAGTTTTTTCATAGTACTTTTCCCTTAATTTTAAGCCCTAGTGTATATTAAGGAAAATTTGACCCATATGTTCCTGATTCATTTACACTTAACTTATTGAACTGTTTTTATTTTACATTTTTAGTGTCCAACATACCCAATGGATGTTTTTTAAAGCTACCTTTAAACTACCTTATTCTATTTTATTTTATTTGCATAAAGATGTCAAATTTGGGCTAAAAGAAATGGAATTGGAGCTTAAAAATCTCAATTTGTCTTGAGATTGAACTTGTCAGATTCAGGTGGGGTTCTGAAATAGAAGTAGAAAAACTATATTTTTTCACTTCAAGCTAGGCTTTTCTTAATGGCTAATTTCACTGTGTTGGAAGGATCAGCTCAAGAAACGTAGATTAACTGCAGGGTGCAAGTATTCATTTCATAGTAATGTGAATGGTGGCCTGGAGTTGTGGAGTAACAGAAGCTGTCAAAAATCCTTACGAGGCTGTCCTGGATCTGGTCATCTTCTTCACTATCTTTACACTTGAGCCAGAAAGAAGGGATATATGTTCAGAAAAGGACAACTTGCTAGAAGGTGGGACAGAGGTGACTCGAATATGGGTGACCCTCAGAAACTCAGGAGGAATGCACAAAAGATCCATACCTGGGCACAACGTGGTCACAGATCTCTGAGCATGGAGCACTCTTGAGGAGCATGGCCTCGGGCTTCTGAACAAGGTCATCTTCTTGACTATAAGGAAAGCATAGTTCTGTGTCCCCATTTTTGGCATTATTATTGCAATATATCCCATTGAGAAAAATCAACCTGTACAATTTCTCCGTTTGGGAAATGTTTAAAATTCAGACCTGAAATGTAGGTGGCAGTTATGTACAAACATAGATCTGGATTGCATCTCCGTAGGCCATGTGCAGGGATACTGAACAATAATCCCAGTTTTGCCACTTAGAGTAAGCAAAATCCCTCAATAGCCTTGAGTTTTGCTCTGCCACCTGTAAATTGCTTATCATTATTTCTCCCCACGGCCATGTATTATAATGTTTGAGAGCTAGACATATCACAGTTCACACCAAGATCCATGATTTGGGCAATTCCTTTTCCTCCTCTGGGAAGGGATGATAGATATAACATCTACCTTGTCTTGTTACAAAGATGAAATGAGTTAATATACAGTGTTTCATTCAATATCTGGCACAAGTAAGAACTCAACAAACATGACTACCACATTTATTCAAGTTCAAGATTTTCCCACATTTTAGCAACCTTGAAATCAGACTGTCTTGTTATAAGGAGGTATTTGATAATCGCTATTTTCTAGGTGGCAGTTGTAGTATAATCGCTGTTGTGTGCACATGTGTAAATATCAGAAACTCCAGCATCAAAACTAGCAGGATGGTTGTTAATGGCTTGGTAAAAAAAATTTCGGAAACTTTAGTGAGCACTCTTTTAATTATTAGGAGCCAACTAGGTATGGGGAGTGGGTGGAGAGAGATGACAAATCAGGCATGTTTTGCAACATTCCTAATGTGGGAGTCAGGAGAGACCAACTCTTCATAACTGCAGGGCTGGCCTAGGAGTCCAGCACCAATGGTCTTTAGATATTTTTTTAAAAGATTTCAACATCATTGCTTCTTGATGGCATAGAGGAAAATAGTGGAAATGAAAACTCAGACACTGACATCCATGATTTGAAGCAGAAAGGTGATTCAGTACAGTCACGCTCTGAATGTAAAAAAGTGTTAGGCATTCTTTAACACATTTATTTTGCATACACACACGCGCGCGCATACCCATATACATACACAAGAACAATGGATGATAAAAGTTGGTATACTTAGGTTTAAAAGAGCCCTCTCAATAAGTATAAAACAAATATGCTAAGTGGTAAGAAAGCATAGTGCCATAGTTTCACTGGCAGTGGTTTTTCCTTTTTCTTTTGCCTTCATAATGATGCATAAACTGTGGGTTTGGTTTACAGTTGATGGTGTCTCCGATTTAATAAAATATGGAATTAGTTTGGTAAGGATTGAATGTTGTATTAAATAAAGTGACTAGAATGAGACCTGGCACCTTGTGGATATTAATTGAATATTTGCTGAGTGTGGTGAACACAGTGGAACAGACTCCTACCTGCCACTCCAAATTTATTTCCTGCCATGCTTCACAATTCATTCCATGCTCCATCCCCACACAGAGTTTTTGTACACGATGACACCTATGTCTGGATTGTTCTTCCCTCCTCCACATGGCCTTCACATCAGTAGATGTTGCAGGTGCTCACTAATGTTTCTGGTTTTCTTCCCCTTCCCTGACTCTACAAAAGGATGTAACTAAAAGTCAGCCACGGCTATGTGGTTTGCTTTGTTTTGACCAATGAAATACAAAGGGAAAAAATGCGTTTCACTGGAAGGTGAGAGCCTTTGAGAACCAATATTCTTTTCTCTACCTTTTCTCTCACAGCTGCAGCAAACCAAGCAGCCCTGTGTTGTGATATGGTTTCTGAGATAGGGGGAAATTGTCATGAAATGCCAAACTATCCGGGGAGTACAACTGCTCCAGAGAATGACCTGGACCTGCCACAAGTTCCTGTTGAAGAAATACACTTTTGTATCTTGGGGATGCTCGGTAACACAGCATAACCTAGCCGACCTTGACTTAGTCCGTTTAAAGTTCAGATCTCAACTTGAGAGTCTTGGGTCTTGTCTCTGCTGCAGCTTTCTTATCTCTAAATTAGGCATAGGAATCGATAGTATCTGTCTCATACGGCTGAAGAGAAAAAAATATCTAAATGCTTGGAACAATACTTTGGTGTGTATTGAGTTTTCAAGAAAGATTTCTCAGGAAATCTTTCCTTGGCTAGGTCATGTACTTCATTCATAGCCCCTTTTACTCCTCCACAGCCTGCATCAGTTAGAATTTTAATCTTCCGGTGTGCTGATTTGTGAATGTGTGTCTCTGTGCTTTGATTGCAAACTCTATGAGGGCAGGCATCATGCTGGCTTTACTTATTATTTGGTCCCCAGAAACAAGCACAGTGCCTGTAGATCAAAAATGCTCAGTACGTGTTTGTTGAGGGAATAATTCTGAAAATTCAAACAGCTTTTGATTACCAGGTGGTTTTGAATCTGAATTATCTGGCAAATGGGTCTGGTTCACTTTTCTGGTACAGATGCATCATATAAATAATTGAAAAGATGTGTTCAGAGAAGCATCTGCAATCACCAAAACACACTTCTAAGGATGGAAGCAAAGTTAGAAAGAACTAAGGGCTAGAATTAGAAACACAATGTTTTGTCTGTGGGCTAATAAATTCATCTTGCAATTGTTGATTATTCTGAGGATGATGTACAGTTTTATGCTTTTGGTCCAAACTTTCCTGGTACAAAGAAAAGCTGATGTGGACTCCCTATATGTAGTACCTCAAATAGCTATATCCTGTAACACTATTGACAGCAATACTTGAAAATGAAAAGCAAAACAACATCAACAACAACAAAAACCCTCCCAGATTCTCCTACTTTTTCAGCCACTGTGCTTTTGCACTGGGCTGAACCTTTGCCATGAATAGCCTTACTGTGTCCTTTTAACAGTAATATCTTAAACTTTTATAGTGCCTTATAGCTAAGCATCTCTAGACATTTTACAATAACATTAAAATGAAAGCCAGTTCTTTTCTCAGAATTGCCACAGGGGCCACACTAAAAGCTAGGAGTTTGCTCCTTTACCCTGAAAAGGAGGGGAAGCTGGTGGTCTGACAGAATAGAGATGACCCTGTCTCTCAGCATCCCTGGCGGGAGCTCACCCTTCAGTGCAGAAGAGTGGAAGGCAGCAGAAAGAATCAGTGTTTGCAGCCAGGAAGACTGTGACCCATGGGTGAGCACCAAACACAGGCAAGGGGTATGATTGGAGCTCTCAGTTCTTATAGCCCACATTTCTCAGCCTAAGCATTTTTTGAAAACACACACACACATGCACAAACACACATTCATGGTGGAATTCTAAATTATTTATAAGCACAATCAAATATTTACATGACATAAAACTAATTTTTAATTTTAGCAATCTCAAAATGTGCTTAGAATTGTGTGAAAATATTTATTGGAAATTATTTTTTATTTTATTTTATTTAATTAATTAATTTATTTATTTTTGAGTGGTAAGGGGATCTGAACCCCCAGCATGGTGTTGTCTGCACCACGCTCAGCCAGTGAGAGCACCGGCCATCCCTACATAGGATCTGAACCCGTGGCCTAGGTGCTACCAGTGCTGCACTCTCCCAAGTGAGCCATGGGGCAGCCCGGAAATTATTTTTAATTCAAGTATATGGTCGAATATATATATAAATATATTATATAATATACATTATATATTTTCATATTATATATATGTATATACACACATATATCTCTCTCACACACACATCTTTCTTCTGACTCTTCACAATATGGTTAAAAAAGGTTAGGATTCAAACAGCACATTATTCCCCATGAATACGTACAATTGATATGTGTCCACTAAAAAAAATATAAAACAACAACAACAAAAATGGTTAGGATTCGCTGGGTCATAATCCAGTTTTTTTTAATTACAACGATCTATGGATAAAGAATAAGATTCAAAGTCAGAGTTACATTAGCAAAATGAAGAGAGAATTAAGGCAATTTTATCTTAGTAATTAAGGAGACCGGGTGAGATGTCTAAATAAGCTGAGGAAAATGTGGGCGGGGGGAGGCGGAAACACTTGCATCTTTGGAACAAAAGCCTCATTCGGCCAATTCACTTTGATACTCTAGCTAGAGTTAGAAATGTTCGTTTTTTCCTTTTTGCCAAAGTGAGGTAGAGGCTTCGGAACATTAATAATTGATTATTTAGGCAAGTCTCTCTCCGCGCAGCCATACAGTAGAGCAGGAAAGAAACTCGTTTAACCACCCCGGTTTCTCCTGGACGCACCAGCCCATTTCAGGAAGGTCAGCCATCTGGGATAATGAACTTGACCTATCTGGGGCGGCTGCAGCCAGTCCCCGCCTAGCGCGTGATAGCAGCGCGCTCTGTGTCATGGGGATGCATGCTGTAACACCACTGCCCTAGAAAACCATCCAGTGGGATTTCTTCAATCCCTTTTACGAGGCCTGTTCCACCAAGGGAGTTTCTGCAAAAACCCAGACTCAAGTCGGCTGATCTTCCTCCTCCCGGGCTGATGCCACGCCAGGAGAGGGCAGGCGTAGGGCACAACTGCTTCCTTTGCTCTCTGCTTTTACTGCCGCGCTCAAGTGTAGTCGTAGCTGCGTTTAAAAACGACAAATGTGTTCTAATGTTAGTGCATCACAGCAATAATTGTTTTTATTTCAGTGGTGAGGAAAAATAAAAGAAAACAGCTTGGGATTTAATAACCACCTTAGCCTGCAGCCTTCGGCTTTATTCATGAGATTTTTTATCTTCCTCCCTCTTCCTGCACTCTTAGCATCTTTAAGGCACAGCTTTAAATTACCTTTGCAAAGTTTATATGTTTATTTACAAAGAGCTGGCTATGAATGGGCCTTCCAAGGCGAGAAGGGTGGCTTCTGGCAATAAACATCTTCCGCTCTCTTAACCACCGAGGCCAGCTGAATAAGGTGATGTTTAGTAGTTCAGACATAGTATGTTTTATGGCTTCATTAACCATCTGACCTGTCTTGTGTGCAAATTTCATGAAAGTATGATGCATATTTATTCCCTGAGGTATGCTGCTTAGTGCGATTTTATTCTTGCGGGGAAGTTGTAATAATTATCCTTCAAGGTAAGAATTTTCATTTTCATAAAACAAATTAGAAATTCAGTCATATACATGCAGTGTATTTACGTAACACACACCTTACACTAATTATAGACATTGTCATGTCAGGAATCTCAACCCCACTCTAGCTTACCATGTTTGTTTCAACATTTAATTGAAATAAAAAACTGGAATGACAAGCTTGCTCACACAAAATAAAGATTTCTTCTGGGACTTTAAATATCTGGTTATTTCAAAAAACTGTATATACAAGTATATTTTTGAATCAAAGACTTCCAGATAAGTAATATATTTGGCTGAAAATAAAGGGAAAAATAGAAAATGATCTGATTAATTTTATCTTTATAAATAGCCACATGTGGAAAAAAAACCTCTCAGGATTATTTTCTGTGTGTGTGTTAAAATTAGTCAATATGTCATTGAAAATAATTTTTATATGGTGAATTTGTGTGTGGGAAAGTGGGAAAACTTGAAAAGATGAAAATGATGATCTCAGTTTTGTTTATGGAAATAAGTGTATATGACCTTTTCCCTTGTGTTCAAGACCTTCCATAATTATTTCAGCCCCCTGGGGGGAGGTTTTTGAGCTGGACATTCAGCCCAGCTTATTTGTATTCTCTCCGAAGTTCTCAAATGTGGAAGGTTCTCTATACTGGCCCGTCTATCCGTGGAGATCTCTCCCTCTATCTCCTGCCAGTCATTATCACTCTGTAATACACTAATTTGTACATTTCCCTATGTGTGTGTGCTTGCACATCTTATTTCCCCACTGATATCGACAAGCTTTGGGAGAGCAGAAACTGCATCTTTATTGTATTCTCTTTTCTCATTTCACTGTTACCTACCACACCCCTAGTAGGTTCTCAATAAATATTGTTTGATTGATATTAAATCAAATAATGATTGCCAAGTACTCAGTGTAGTGTCTAGCACTTAGTGAGCATTCAATAAATGTTAGCCATTTAGTCAGGTAGTTAACAAAGTAGAAGAAAAAGAAATATTTCAGTATCTTACTTGATTAACACAGTTAAATGAGAACTTGATGTTTGAGTAAAGCCTTGTTTACCATATACAAAACAAGGTGATCACTTAGTATTTCTCATGCACTTACTTTTTCCTTTATTATTAAGCACTGAGTTCTTCTTCACCTACTGGAAATCTTGGCAGTCCATCCAGTTATCTCTAGTGATCTCCTAGGACAGATCATACATTTTCCAGATTGCTTCGAGAAATCTGCCACTTTTGCCGTCTCCCACAGCTGTGTGTGATGCTGGAGAATCTCAATGGGAGCTGCTGTTTCCTGATGCTTCTCAGCAGCAGGAGGCCTAGTCTGATGATTCTTTCTGAGACTTTTATGGCTCATACTCTCACTTCGTATGGTTCTGTTTAACTACACCTTCCTAATCGTTGCAATTAAGAAAAAATCATTAGAACCTTTCAACTTATGTTGGAATGTGTAAAATGCTTACTTGTGCAATGCCTAAAACAAAATGCTAAGCTGACAGGTTTTATTTATTTATTTATTTTGATGTGGGGGGGATTCTCCCTTCCCCCATCTCTCAAAGTTTGCAATAGGGCATGACTAAATGCCCTGAGGATAATTATGACCAATGGGAAAGTTTCCAGAAAAATGCAGTGGGTCAGGTCTGTACAAGACAACTGGAAATTCGGTTGCCTTAGAACTTGTGGTGTTGTAACACAGATAGTTCCTGTCTTGATTTTTATTTTTTTCTCTTTCATTTTGTGATAATTTAAGGGAAGCAAATATGCTTTTTAAAATATTGTTGCCCTTTTCTCCTGCTTGGTCCACAGCCTTTATCTGACAGATCTTTATTAGGTTATATCTGAGTTATTAATAAACCCCCTTTGAAATTTTTGCTTAAAGAAAAAGAAAATAATTTTTATGGCTGGAAAAATGGGAAACTCCATTTTCCAGTGAATGACAGCCTTTTAAAATGGCATGGAAGAGCTGATCTGGCAACCCAGTGGTACAGAGACTCCATGGTGGGAAGAATGCTGTGCCACAAAGCTCATTTATGGCATTGACCCTTCTCAAAGAGGCAGAGATTCCAGGAAGGAAAAAGGAGAGAAGGATTTCTAGGAACTGAAGATCAAAAGGTGTCATGAGGGATAAAGATTTTCTCCTGATACTATTAATTTACATTTGGTTGTGCCAGTTGCACACTTAGCAAATTTAAAGGGTATCATTTAGAAGTTAATCCATGTGAATTGTGCCTCCTAGAGATTTACAGTACACATCCTGTAATATTTCTTCATCTCATTTTACTGATCTTAACATGATAATCATGCAGATACTGTGGAAGTGCCTGGAACAAAGCAAGGACTTAAAAAAGTTATTTCCCTTCATGCAGTGCCTGTGTGACAGGTATCAGAAGTTCAAGTGCATGCCTGGAAATGGTTATGACATTGATGAGGCTCAGTAGCTGAGTTTTTAGATCCTGAAACTCAAGCCCTCTGGTCGTATAAAAATGGGAAAAGGTCAGGAGAATAGTATAGTGATTCTCTTAGTTAAGGTGATGATGGCTGCTGTAAATAAGAATTCTGTCCCATGTCAGTGGCTTAATGCAATATAATTTATGGGCATTTCTCTCATCAAGTGGGCATTTCTCCAAGGTGGTGTTCTCCAAGAAGTATGTCAGAGACCCAGGTACCTTCCAGCTTGTGGCTCTAGCTTCTTAAGCATGAGGCTGCGGAAGTAGGAAAGAACATGGAGGAATGTTCCTGAGAGGTTTCTACTTGACAGGCCTGGCTGAGGCTCACTTTACTTATATTCCATGGTCTAATCACTGTCGTATGCCCACATCCAACTTCAAGGAAGGCAGAGAGATGTAGACTAGCTGTCTGTCCAGGCGGAAGAGGAAATCAGCTCTTGCAAAGTTTTTCCAGAACCAAATGGATTTTTTTTATGCTGGTAGAAGACTACGCCAACATTATCCCCATATTGGGTTTCTGGATTCAGAAACCACATTGTGTATGTACAGAAATCTTTGCTTCCTCTTCAAAAACTAAAATAAAAATAGTGAGGAAAGGTTAGAAAGATTACACAAACATAGGCACACACAGTTTAAACCCAAAGGTGAAGTTTCTTTTTTAAAAAATTAAATAATTTAGAATTACGGTATTTGTATCATTTTTGAATGTTTGCTCATGTAATTTAGAATTAGTGATTCTACTCCTTCAACTGTAAAATATATATATATATGTATATAAATATATAAATATATTTCAAAGATTTTTGGCAAATACTGGTTTGTTTCTCTATCATTCTGAAAGAAAGAATTCTATTTTATTGGCTTTCATGATTCCTAATCCAATTGGAATTTATGGGGAATATTCATTTGATTCTCTCTCTCTCTTTTTTCCCCTCTCTCTCACTTCTCTCAGTCTTTTATAATGTGTAAAGGAGATGAATAGACATTTTCAAAGGAAGACATACAAATGGCCAATATGTACATGAAATAATAGTCATCATCATTAGTCATCAAAGAAATGCATATAGAAACCATATTGAGATATCATCTCAGCCCAGTTAGAATGGCCATTTTTAAAAAAAGACCAAGAATAACAAATGCTGGCAAAGATGCAGGGAAAGGGGAACTCTTCTACACTGTTGGTGGGACTGTAAATTAGTACAGCCATTAGGGAAAGTATGGAGGTTTTTCAAGCAACTACAGATAGATCTACTGTATGATCCAGCAATCCCACTACTGGGTATCTATCCAAAGGAATGGAAATCATCATTTGAAGGGATACCTGCACTTCCACATTTATTGCTGCTTTATTTACAATAGCCAAAATATGGGACCAACCTAAGTGTCCATTGATGGATGACTAGATAAAGAAATGTGGTACATATACACCAGGGAATACTATTCAGCCATAAAAAAGAATGAAATTCCACCATTAGCAACAGCATGGATGAGTCTGGAGAAAATTATGTTAAGTGAAATATCCACACAAACAAACAGAAATACCGCATGCTGTCACTCATAACTGGCTTCTAAGATGGGAGGGAGGGAGGAAGAGAGTGAAGGAGGGAAGAAGGAAGGAATGAAGGAAAGAAAGAAAAGACCACAACAATATGTTGAACTTTGAGAAGGAGAGAACAAACCTAAGGATACTAGAGATGGTGGGGAGGGAGAGAGGAGGTTTGGGAAGTGATAGGTCAGGCAAAGAGCATAAAGAAATATCATGATTTATAAGAATGAATATGCCAATAATAAATAAATTAATTAAAAAAATAAAAAATAAAGTAAAACTACACTGAAAAATAAAGGAGCATGCGAGATACCTCTCAATTGTCTTCACTGTGTTTGCGAATAAAATTTTTCACCTTTTGTTTAGTTTTGTTCACTAACAAAGTCTAAATTTCTTTACTTTCTCATTGCATTCACCATATTAAACTTAATACTCTGAAAATAGATACAGCTTTACAGAAACATACCTAACAATTCCATATTCTCCCTCCACTTCATTTACCTCTTGTTTTTGAAACACTAGTAAAGAAATCCTTGCTAGGAAGTAAAAAGTCTGATATTATTTTGTAGAGACTTTTAACCAACCTTCCTTCCCTCTCTTCTTCCTTCCTTTTTCCTATCTTACTTTCTCTTTTAGCTTTATTTATTTATTCATTATTACTTTTTTTATTGTAACATAGTTGATTGTACATATCTGTGGGCTACAGAGTTGAATATCAATACCTGTGTGCAGTATATGACGCTCAACAGGACAATGAGTATATTCAACATTATGTAATATAATTGTTTTCCATGGCCCTTTACCAGTTCCTTCCTTCCCCTTCCCCCTTTCTCACCTCTAGTAATCTCAGTTCTATTCTCTCCATTTGAAAGTTTGAAGTATTATTGTGATTGTTGTATATATATTTTTTAATTTATTGGTTTATTTTTTAGCCCTCACTTATGAGTGAGGATATGTGGTATTTCTTTTTCTGTGCCTGGCTTATTTCGCTTAAAATGATTTTCTCTACGTTCAACCACGTTGCTGAGAATGGTGGTATTTCATTCTTTTTATGGCAGAGTAGTATTCCATTGTGTATATGTACCACATTTTCCTTATCTAGTCATCTCACAATGGGCATTTAGGTTGGTTTCAGCTCTTTGCTATTGTAAATAGAGCTGCAATAAACATGGGGGTGCAAATGTCCCTTCAACATAATGATTTCCATTCCTTTGGGTATACATCCAGCAGTGGAATTGCTGGATCATATGGTAGATCTATCTGTACTTGTCTGAGGAAACTCCATACCATTTTCCATGATGGCTGCATCAATATACAGTCTCACCAGCAGTGTAGGAGGGTTTCCCTTTCTCTGCATCCTTGTCAGCATTTGTTATTCTTTTTTTGATAATAGCCAGTCTAACTGGGGTGAGGTGATATCTCAGTGTGGTTTTGATTTGCATTTCCCTGATGCTGAGCATTTTCTCATGTGTCTGTTGGCCATTTGTGTATCTTCCTTTGAGAAGTGCTTGTTCAGCTCCTTTGCTCATTTTTCAATCAGGTTTTTTGGGCTTTTTACTGTTAAGTTGTTTGAGTTGCTTGTATACTCTGAATATTAATCCTTTGTCAGATGCGTAGTTTGCAAGTATTTTCTCCCATTTTGTAGGTTGTCTTTTTGCTCTGTTAATTGTTTCCTTTGCTGTACATAAGTTTTTAGTTTGATATAATCCCATTTGTTTACTGTTTATTTTTTCCTTTGTTGCCTGTGCTTTTGGGGTCTTATTCATAAAGTCTTTGCCCAGTCCTACTTCCTGAAGTGTTTCCTCTATGTTTTCTTTTAGGAGTTTTATAGTTTCAGGTCTTATACTTAAGTTTTTAATCCATTTTGAGTTGATTTTGGTATATGGTAAGAGGTACGGTTCTAGTTTCATTCTTCTACATATGGACATCCAGTTTTCCTGGCACCATTCATTGAAGAGGCACTCTTTTCCCCAACGTATGTTCTTGCTGCCTTTGTTGAAGATCACTTGGCTGTAAGTTTGTGGGTTAATTTCTGGGCTCTCTATTCTGTTGTATTGGTCTGAGTCTGTTTTTATGCCATTACCATGCTGTTTTGGTTACTATAGATTTGTAGTATAATTTGAAGCCAAGAAGTGTTATGCCTCCAGCTCCAGTTTTACTTTTTTGCTCAGGATTGCTTTATCTATCTGGAGTCTTGTTCTATATGAATGTTAGGACTGTTTTTTCTATTTCTGTGAAGAATGTCATTGGTATTTTGACGGGAATTGAATTAAATCAGTGGAACTCTTTTAACTGAGACCTTGAAAACCTAGATTTCTTGTTCATGAGCTAATATTTTCATGTTTTTATTTATAGGTTACTCAAAGCTTCAGACTGATTTGCACATGGGACTGTCTGTGTCCACCCACATCTGCGCCACTGCTCACAGTTCCTGCTGCAGGCATTATGCCCATTGTATTGCTTGGTTTTTCTGCAATACAGCATGTTTTCATCTCTGCTTGTCTTGCACACAGTCTCTCCCAATGTCAACTTTAAATGTTTTATGTAAATTTCATGTTTTCCTCTTATTCTCTGCGGAAACTTTCTTAAACAAATAAAATTTGATAAAAGTTAAAGAAAATGTCATTATACTGCCATTTTAAATGCCTTCCACACACCTTGGAAAACTCTGAATCTCCTAGCACTCACTCAGGTAGGTTACGCATTTAATGAAAGGTGGTGTTTGCCATCATTTCTGTAAGTCATCAAGCAGCAAACTCTTGAACAGACACAGAACCCTGTTATAACATTGGTTCAATGGGAAAATCAGACTCTCCTTACATCATTTGGAGTTAGAATGCCTTTTCCAGGAACACAATTCATGATAAATACAAGAGTTGCTTATAAATTTAGGAATAGCTGCTCCTTCCTTCCAACAGTTAAGGTTAAAGCACTGGGCATGATTCTTGGGGGCTAACTGCCAATGCTTACTGTCAGAAGTTCCTCTGTTAGTCATGTCTGTCCTGGCCATTCTGAGCAAATACTGCTGGAAAAACTGCATTCTTTCTTGCCCTGCCTCTCTGTTGTCTGATCTTAGAGTGGCCTATCTGAAAAGTGTTTTAACAACAACATTTAGGCAGGTTCCTGGTTGCATAATAGCCGGGAAGTATCAGCTCAACAAAAGCTAAGCACAAACCTTCTGGGGACTGATAAGTTCTAGAATAACATTGAGAACATAGACCTGTATTTTCACTTGATTCAGTTGGAACGTCATGTCCGCACAGTCCACTTCTGATCTATAGGTTCTCATAAGGCCAGCTCCATTCTGAAGTTACCTTAGTTGGCCAAGTCAGTTAGAAAGTTGAGGTCTATTTCCTCTGAGGCATATTCCATTAAAAATATTGAATTCCTGTTACTATTATATGCTAAGATTCAAGAATCCAAAAACCAATAAGACAGTTTCAGCTCTAAACCAGCTCTTATACCTGTGTAAGCCTTATTAATGGGAGACATACATAAATAGAAGAATTCGTAATAAAGTGAGAAAATGTAATATAGAAGGATGTGTAAAGTATAAACAGAATGTTCTCTAAAAATCTGGATACAGTAGCACTGGAGATATCTTCTGGATGGACAAAATGCCTCTCCCCCATCTTGTAACTTTAGGGTTACCCAAAGGAAAATTTAACCTCTAGGGTAGAGAGAAGCTTTTCCCACTCTTAAGCTGGAATATGAAAATGTATCCAGTGGCAGAAATGACCTAGTCATATAACTTAGCCATGGCTCCTTGTGTTATCATGAGGCTGGAAGTGGCCACTGTTGCTCTTAGTCAACCACAAGTAGAAATTGGCACACCTGATGAACATCTGAGGTGCAAACCCGGATATGTACATATCTAGGCCACAGTTTAAGCCAGGCAATCCCATTCTACATCCGTTTAAACCTGGATAGTGTTCCTGTAATAACTTTTACAGCTATACCAGTTTTACACAACTAAAAATAATAAACTTTCTTTGAACTTTAGGATCCATTTGTATTGAACCATCTGAAATAAATCTTCTAATATTCAGTCAGTCTCCAAGGGCTGTTTTTTTTTAGTGCATGTCATGTACCGTACATGGCACTGTGTCTTAGACACTTGGGGGCCTTACTGAGTGGTTGTTTCATGAATGGATAGGTAAGTAAATGGGTGAATGAAATCATTGGTGCCAAATTTCCGTGTTCTCATTTCTGTAAGAACATATCAGCTCCCCATTTCTCCATTAGGTCTGTGGCTCCCTTATAATTAATTAGCTAGTTGTTTTTCATTCAAAGTTGTGGGCAGGCGTTGTGCAGGCCATCTAGTCATTGAAAACAGATTCAGCAAAATTTTCATTTCTTCTCTTTGCCAAAATCTCAAGGAAGGAAGGAAGAGGAAAAGAAGAATTTAAATATGATAGTAAAACTCTTTGTATATGCCCTTGGTTTGCCTTGTGTATGCTTGGTTGATTTTTCTTCTCCTTCTGAGTAGATAGACACATACAGAATCATATTTGATGATTTTTTTATATGGATGAGTAACATCTGTTTTAACCTGAATGGTTCAATGTGTTTTTTAAGAATCATGTTTACAGAATTAATTTGGTTATAAATATGAGAACAAATTTAGCGTACAAATTTAACTCGATCTTTCCCTAAGGCAAGCTGATTCATAAAATCTGAAGTATTGCTCTGGCCATGAAGTAATGTTTCCTCTAACTTAATAAGTAAATGGAAGGAGAAAACCTAATAAAGCTCAAATCCCCAGCAGCTAAAAAGTTAACACCTTAGTGATGAAGAGCCAAAATAAGAAAGAAAGACTCTTGCCAGCCCACAAGAGGTCCCAAACCTGTTAAATGTTTCTTAAAATTGTGACTCTGTTCTTTCAAGTTATTCAACCTTTCACCTAATAGGTCTCTTTTGCTGACCCTTGAACTATAGTTATTTGTTTAGCATTGCAGTAATAGAGTTTGGAAATCTGAAAAACATTAAGTTAAATGTAAGGGCGTTGAGAAGGTGAAATTCTTTAAGCGGGATAAAGAAATTCTATCTGGAGAATTTAAACATTTTTCCTCATAGGAGTAAGGGGTAAGAAAAATACTGTGAGTCTTTGGAAACTTATCAACATTTTTTTAATCTTTTTTTTTTTAAGTAAAGGAGAAGAAAGAATATTGTTGATGACATATATATGTGAAAAGTGAAGAAAAGTAATGTTCTCTTTAGCAGCTAATTATTTTTTAAATTACTACAAAAGTAAAGATTTAACGGAACAATCAAAATTTTCATTGAAGTGGTATGTATTGCCAGTAACATCAAATCTGAAAATTACAATCATTTATTCAAGTGATTGTAATTTTCAATCTATAATATTACTAAATGAGGAGGGTACAAGAGTCCTACAAAGGTTTTTTTGTTCTTCACTGTGCTTATTTTGAAGAGGTTGTTTCAGTATTCCTTCAAATTTGTGAAATAAAAGAAGATAAGGACATGACATTGTGACTCTTTAGAAATAATATTAAAAGTATGTGAGAGTCAGTTGTTTTGACTACCCCAAAATATTATGAGTAAAAGTGTGTGAAACTTGAGTTAGTTTTGGTGTCATTTTTCTTTGTAATGTCATCATCATCATCATCATCATCATCATCTAGAATATGACACTTTCATCCACATTTTTAGCTTTATGTATCTGTGGCCTTTCTTCTGCCAAAGTATTTTGGTGCTAAGTCTTTTCATATTGCTCTTGATAGTCTAGAATTTAATATCCAGGTGACAAGAGAGGAGTTGCTATTTTTTAGTTGGGCAATGGAGATTGGCAACAAGGGTTAAAATCCAAAGCCATATTACAATCCTGAATGAAAGTAATGTGAGCAAATATCGCAACATCTTTAGTAAAATCAGCTTTAGAGTGGATTTCTGGGGTAATTTGAGAGACACTAAAAAGTGTTTCTGACCTCTATCTAAATATCTGTATTTCTATCTATATCTGCCTGTCATCTATCAGACTACCTGCCTTCTTACAGCCTTGCTTTGTGTTTACATCACTGTTCATTCATTTATTTATTCATTCATCAAAAGTTTTTTGAGCGTATATTTTATGACCGGTCCTGTGGAAAGCACTGGGGTTAAAGATGAGAACATAAAGTCGTTGTTCTCAAAGAACTTTGATTTCAGGCACTTAAGACCTTGGTTAAATGTAAAATTAGGTAGATAAAACATCAGACACTCTAAGTGGTTCTTGTTCTGTGTGTTTTAGTGGCTATAACACTGGACATGAAGTTAGGACATGGGTTTTAGTCCTATGTTCTAGAACAAGGTATGTTACTAGTTAGTCCTTTGAAGTACCTAAACTGGGCCACTCCACTTCTCTCTCTCACCCTTCACTACAGTGATTGACTGTGTTCATCGAGTCTTAGCTCTAAAAGGACCACAGGAAAGACAAAGTCATCCTGGCATCCCCTGCCACTGCTGTTCTCTCCCTTGCATTCCCACAATGCCATCTGTGAACCTACAATATAGAATGACACATACTGGGTTAGGTATATGTTTAGGTATCATTTCTCCCTCGTTCCTCTCATCTCCCTACCCCAGCCCTTAATGTAATGCCTGGAACACAGTATGTGCCAATGAAACTGTGAATAAATGAATAAAGGTAACTCCTATAATAGAAAGGAACTCTAGAAACAGAAACTATTTGAATCAGGCAATAATTATCTCACCTAAAGAATATGTATTATGTATTTTGCATATTTTATTATATAATAGAAATCTTCTGTGTTGATGACATTATACAGAAGGCAGCTTTTACCTGCCATATGAGTATGTTTTACAATTTGTTAGAGAATGTGTTGAATCAGAAAATTAATGTATGCCTCCCCCAGTCACCAATGGCATATTCAACAGCAAATGTCTCCTTTCCACTTTATAGTTGATTTATTGACACACTATGTCATGACACACTATGTCATGACACACTATGTCATGTTGTTTCATGACAACAAATAATCTGAAACGTGTTTGACCATCTATATAAAACCCCCAGATCATTATGTCCACTGACATTAAACATCTAGGTCTTTTCAGATATTGATTACATTGCTGTTTCTACACACAGAATTAGTTGAACCATTTTTAGAAATCCCTCTGGTGAGTTTGGTCAAACAACCAGGTAAGTCATCTCAGAGATTAATTTGTCTGAAGTGCTGTTTATAAAGTGCACTCAATAAATATTTGTTGAGTTAATGTTTTTATTGAATTAATAAATTTGAATAAACTAGTAAGTGTCTGAATATCACAAATTCCATGAAAAGGAGAGACTGGATTGTCAACTGGCTACACAGAAACTCTTCAAAGAGCAATATCTGTGCACCAGCATGGGGCGAATGGTCATATATTGAACCAATGCACATGTCAATTTAGCAATCCATGAATGCAGATATTAACCAAAAAATATAGAAATAGAACCTACCAACACATTTGAAGCATATGCAGTACTTATGCAGATCGTTTCCCACTCTAGGAAGATATGGTGCTTGTTCTCAAGTTTTCATTTCTTTTATGAGCTTGTTATTGAGTTAGACTCTGTAGGCCTGGTAAAGCAGAGAAGGAGATGTTTTTTAATTCCACACCAATTTCAGGAGTTAACATTTTTGAAAGGGAGGCCAGCCATATATTCTGATGCTATCAGTCATCAGACTGTGTGCAGGGAAACATCAAATAAATCATAGGGACTGACTGCAAAGTTTTTATGTATTTCAGTAATCCTATTTAAGAAAAATATATTCAGAGACACACGGAGTTATATAGAGAACACTCTTTTTTATTATTGAAAAAAACTTTACTAGCCAAGTCATTTTATACTTTTTGTTCAAATCAGTTAGGAAACAACATCAAATAGATTGATGTGTTTGTTGTATTAAGATGATACACAAGAAACGAAAATGTAAATATTAACATGTTTATTGACAGTTTATCTGTAGTAAAAGGCATGCGTGATTCTATTTATGAATTTATTGAGGGTAAATTAAGGGCTAGTGCAGTTTTTCTTTCTTAGATGAAAAATAAAAAGTTCGGACTATGCTTTAAAGAACCATCTGTCTATCCCCTTTTCTCATGAGGTTTTAAAAATGTGGAACCAAGGAATTTCATTGATCCTATTTTGCATCCCCAAGGATTTGCTTCTCTATGTCCTTTCCCAAGTATTTGTCATTTCCCATGGAGCTATATTCAACTTGTGAGTACAGAGTGCTTTTCTTGCTTAATCCCATCATGAGCCTAGAATTATTCTTAGCCCCAGTTAGGCTTTCTTCTAATGACTACTGTAATATGTCTGCCTGTAAATAAGCATCATTACAGAATATGACCAAAAATTTATCAAAGTATTCTTTAGCTCACTGATCTTTAGAAGGTTAATTTTCAATTGTAATTTTTTAAAATAATCAATTTCAGTCCAAAATAGAATTATGACCTCTCCAACTCAAACTCTGGTTTTCTTATCTCAGTATTTCCATCCTCATGTTAGTTTCATGGGTATGTAGTCTCAGAGATCCTCTTTCTTTCCTACATATCTCATAGCCTCAATATTTACTTTTTCACTGATTCTTATCAATACACCTTGGTTATTTGTTTTCATTCTTCATATGCTTTAACTTCCCATGGAGGTGGCTCAGGTTCAGCTCCACATGACTGCTCTCCTGCTCAGATTAATCCCTCAATTGAATTCTCGAGCCTTGCTCTTCTCCATATAGCTTCTAAAATACAACTTGGAAATATCTCATTTTCCCAGGCACAATTTGAGAAACCTTCTGGATCCCACAACACACAATGTAATAAAAGTCAAATTCTCAACTATTGACCTCTTGACACATTTTGACTCCAGCTGTACCTCTCTCCTGGCCCCTCACCCAGCACCCAATTTATGTTCCTTTTCCTTCCATGTGGATGGAGTTTGCTAAAAGATTGAGAACTGGAGAAGGTCATCAATCACCATCACTCCTACGCAGAAGACTCTTTCAGTAGGAAATTCAACTATATAGGAAAGATTAAGGGCTTTGGGGTCAATGAACTGTGACAGGAGGTGTTCAGTTTCACTGGGCTTGGATTTCAGGACACACCTCTGCGTTTTAAGCCATTCTCCAAGGTCTCAGGCCTCTCCTCTGAGTCCTCCCTTAGAGGAAAGCTACTGTTGCCAGTTAGTCCTGTTTTCAGCACCAACAAGGGGAAATTGAGACTATAAGGGGCTGGTTTGTCCAAATCCAGTGGCTGGGCATGCTTAGTAGAGAAGGGTTATATAACCCTTTTGGTTGAGTGACCTTCCACTGGAGGTGCTACAGAGCACAGCATATTCTTGAATAAGTCTCATGCTTATGATGGAATTTGACCAATGAACATTCTCCAAGAAGAGAACAAGTGAGCATGTGCAAGACTAATGTTGCATAACTGGGAACCACTCCCTTAATTGAATATTCATTAGATAAAGAAACTATAAAAGCCTAATCCCAGCAAAAGGTAGGTCTGGTGCTCACTCTCTTGGAGCTAGCCCACACTCTACCTGTGGAGTGTATATTTCTTTCTTTTTGTATCAAACTTACTTTCAGCAAGCAGCTGCTCATTGTCTTGAGGCAGCCTCCATGCTGTAATGAACTTTAAGTATTTATTTCTTACTTTTGTGTTAAATTTGGAGTGGGCCCTGTTCAGTCTCTGGAGCTATGCTGCACTCTCTCTGTGGAACCTGTATTTCTTATCTGTTATATTAAACTTGTTCTTACTTTCTGCTGTGACTCTGCCCTTGAATTCTTTCCTGTGGTGGAGTCAAGAACCTGGTAAATAGATGGGGTGGCTTGAGGCCAACTATCGGTGCCCCCCACCCACATCTCCGACATCAAAACCTGAGTTTGAAAACTTGTCATTTGTAACTCATGCCAGTTCAAATATCTCAACGGGCATCTGGAGATAATCCAGCCTTTGACAGATAAAATAAACATCCATGAGGAAGTATGTGCTAGAAAAATGAGGGCAATTATTAATGAGTATCATTGTATAATAATCAGGTTGAAAAAAAATGTCCCCAGTTCTATTATTGGCCCTGATGTGACAGTCTAACCAACTGTGTTCAGTGGGCTAGATCTTCAGAGAGGATCAAGAGTCTTGTTGGTGAGTGGAGTTACTATACCCTGGAAATTGTTTTCACTGGCAAATATCTTCTCATTAGTTTCTTCTTCTAAATAGCATCTCACTTTCAATTTGCTCAAAAGAGCAGATCAAAGCAAGTGTGTGACCTTCGGCCTGGGTGTGAGGCTGGCGAAGAAGGGCAGGGACAGAGTGAAACTCATTTTCCAAAGCGATTTTGTCAGGGCTGAAGTTTGTGAAAAAGTTTTTTCCTATCCTTTTATTTCCCTTCCATTCATTAAAGACTGTGAAAAGTTTCTGAAAAGAAACTAATCAAAAACTGAAACAGGATAACCATTTTCTTTTAATGTTTCCTATGAATATAGGAAAATCTACTGGAATGAACCAAAGTGAGGCGGCTGATTTAATCAGAATGCATAATATATCCGTAACTCTGGTTAAGAACCCATGGAGAAATACATTAGGGTCTCCACTTAGAGCCAGTGAGAAGTAACAACAACAATAATAATAATGCTTAGTGTTTTACTTTCCCAAAGGACTGACAAGTTCAACACATTTGGTCCTGATGAAAACCCCACCTGTGAAATGGAGCATGGGTCATATTTTCAAGAAGGAAGATGATATTTTTCCCAAACATCAGTTTTTTCCATTGAGGATTGATACAACAATTTTTGATTACAGCAATTACAAAGGAGAGTACTAATTTTGAATAATTACTTTCTTTTGAATAACCATAATTTTAAAAAATGCAACAAATATGATGATTTTTAGATATATATAGAACTTTTATTATGTTGAAAATTTCAGATAGACCTGCTCAAGAGAAAAGGTTTAGAAAATGCATATTAACTATGAAAATATGAACTAAAATATATTTACCCATAAAACTATTGTTCAATTGTTGGAGCATTTTCTTTTGTTGTATTTTCTTCTGCTGTATTAGTGTGTGTGTGTGTGGGGGGGGGTTGAAATCACACTTTGCATAGTTCTTTTAATTTCATTTAACACAGCACCATGGTATATCATCATGTCTTTAATAGTCATCCCTTGGTATCTCAGGAGGATTAATTTCAGGCTCCCCTTCTCCCCACTCAAGCCCACCCCCAGGGATACTCAAGTCCACTATATAAAATAGCATAGTATGTACATATAACCTATGTACATCCTGCTGGACTTTAAAGCATGTCTAGGTTACTTATAATGCCTAATATAACATAAATGCTATGTAAATAGTTGTTATACTGTATTGTTTTAAAGTTCGTGTTTTTTTGATAATTTTTTTTCTATATTTTTGATATATGGTTGGTTGAATCTGCAGGTGCGGAGCCCTGGGATATGGAGGACCAACTCTGTTAGTATTTTGATGGCTTCTTAATATAATATAATAATAATGTAATTAACTAATCTTTTGTTTTAAAAATATGTTTTTCCTATTATCAAGTATTCCAGTTGTTTTAAATGTTACCTTTAATTTCAGAGGAAAGTTTCTTAGAAGTAAAAATAAAACCATTGTGTCAGAGGATATAAACTTTTCAAAAAAAAATTTATACATGTTACCTCTAAGAACATTTTCATTTAAATACATTCACAATAGTACAAACAATATCATCAGAAAGTGTCTTGAACAGGTAGTGCATTTACAGTGTTTATTCAGAAGATATGCCTGCAGAAAAAAAAATAATTGTTTGAATAAATGTATATATCTGATCACCACTGGTGCCTGAGGACCAGGGACTTCTTTAGGTCATCCTCCACATTATAACTATAACCCAGACAACTTCCCTGGAGGGTTAGTGGGCACAGAGTGCATCACCTGTGAAGAGGAAATTGAGTGCCACGTGAGCCAGAGGTGACATAATGCAACTGAAGGACCTTCTTTTTCTACTCCCATCTCTTGCTTGGCTTCCCGGTGACCAAAGTGCCCCTCATCTTCCACGCTTATCGGTTCCATTGGACTTGGGTTTGAAACCCTTTTCTGTGCACATTATACCACTTATCACAGTGCATTGTATGTAGGAACTATTTGAGATGAATAATTTTGTCTGGTTCCATTTTTTAAAATACTGAGGTCAAACTATAGTGTCTGAGTCATGATGCATGTTCAGGAAGCAGGTGTTGGATAAATACATGTATTTTCTGAGTTACTAGCAAATAGAAACATTTTCAATGACTGAGGAGAATTGAAGAAAATTTCTCAAGTCCAGTAGAACCCCTAGTTATACTCCAAGTTATTCCTGAAAAGGGATAATGGGCATGAAAAGAACGATCTACATAGTAATTGTACTTTCTTAGATATCCATAGCATTCCTCTTTCCTGTTTTAAACACTTAATATAATGAGTTTTTTTCTAAAATAATAAAGGTAGTGTTTTTGGCTGAGGACTTCCCCCTTTTTTGTTATAATAAAAAATAGCAAATACTGAAAAGATTTTTTGTGTGGTTTTCTGAATGAAAATAAGAAAGTACCACTTGCTTTTTTATTTATGTGCTAAGAATGTTATTTAGCTGAGTGTTCAGAAAGGCTCTCTTAAGAACAATATCTTGGTAGGGTCACCATGGTTAAGGATCTGATCATCAATTAATTTTTCAAGAAATTAAAATTTTTATTTTAAGATATTTATGTATTTATTTATTCATTGGAGGAAGAAGAATGCTTTAAAGGACTGGCCAAGGGAAAAACACAAAGTTGTTTAATCTTTTGCTTGGAGACAGTGAATCTTCATCACATTTTTAAAGAAATAATAATTTAGAATAGTTTTAGATCTACAGAAAAATTGAAAAGATAGTGCAGAGAGTTCACGTGGACCCTGCACCCAGTTTCTCCTATTATTCCCATTTTACATTAGTATGATACAATTGTCACAATTAATGAACCAATACTGACACCATTATTAACTAAAATTATGCTTTATCAGATTTTCTAAATTTTTACCTAATGTTCTTTTTATACATTTAGTTGTCACATCTCCTTCAGTTCTTCTTGGCTGTGACATTTTCTTACATTTTTCTTTTTTTAATGACCTTGAAAGTTGGAGAAGTAGTGGTGAGGTACGTGGCCGAATAACCCTCAGTTGGGATTTGTCTGATGCTTTTCTTATGATTAGACTGGGATTATAGATTTTGGGAAGAAGACCTCAGAGGCAAACTGCCATTCTCTTTACATCCTATCAAAGGTGTCTACTATCAACATGATCTGTTGGGCTTCTTCACTGTACAGCTACAGTCACTCCCCTCTTTCCGTACTGCACTCTTTGGAAGGAAATGACTATGCACAGCACACTCTAAGAAGAGAGAGCTGTAATTCCCCTCAGGGGATTTACACATAATGTGGATTATCATAATGTGGATTACACATAAAGGTGGATTATCACATAAATTATCTGGAATTCTTCTGCGTGGGAAATTTGTCTCTTTCCCCCATCTATCTGTCTATCTTACTTTTTTTTTGTATATGGACAGTCAATTATTCCCACACCTTTTGTTAAAAAAATTATCCTTTCTCCATTATATTTCTTTTGCAGTCTTGTCAAAAATCACTTGAGTATTTTTGTGTGGGTCTATGTATGATTTCTCCATTCTCTTCCACTGATCTATGCATCTGTTCTTTCACTAATACCATGCTCTCTTGAACACTGAAGGCATTTATTTAGTTTTGAAATCAGGTAGTGTAAATCCTCCAACTTTGTTTTTTTGTTCAAGATTTCTGTTGGCTATTGTAGATCTTTTGATTTTCAATGTAAGCTTTAGAAACAGTTTGTTAATATTTATAAAATAGGTTGCTGGGATTTTGATGTTGATTGAGGTTGTGCAGAATCTCTAGATTAAATTGGGAACAATTAACATCTTAACATTAGTTGTGTCTTCCAATCAGTGAATATGTAATATCTCTTCATTTATTTTGATGGTCTTTGATTTCTTTCATTATGTTTTGTTGTTCTCCATATATGAATCCTGTGCATATTTTGTTAACCTTAATATTTCTCTTTGTTTGTTTTGTTTTGGTGCTATTGTAAAATATTTTTTGTTTGTTTTTTAAGTTTCAAATTCCAATTGTTTATTGTTAGTATATAGAAAATAATTTATGTTTTATATATTGACCTTGTATCCTGAGACCTTGCTGTTATCACTTATTGGTTCTAGGAAGTATGTGTGTGTGTGTGTGTGTGTGTGTGTGTGTGTGTGTGTGTGTGTGTGTGTGTGTCTTTCTGTTTTCTTTTGTTTTTTAAGATTTTTTGGGATTGTCTCTAGATTATCCTGTCTTCTGAAAATAAAGATAGCTTTATTTCTTCTTTTTCTGTTTTTATACTATTTCTTTTCCGTGTTTTATTGCACTAGTTAGGGTTTCTGATGTGATGCTGAATAGGACTGGTAAGAGAGAACATCTTTGTCTTGTTCCTGATCTCAAGAGGAAAGTGTCTAGTCTCTTACCACTAAGTATAATGCTAGATTTAAAGTTTTGTAGATTTTTTTATTGAGTTGATAAAATTTTTCTCTCATCCTAGTTTACTGAGACTTTTTATCATGAATAGTGTAGGATTTTGCCAAATGCTTTTTCTGTATAAATTTATACGATCATATTATTTTTAGTTAGCCTGTCGATGCCAGGGATCACATTGATGGATTTTCAAATGTTGAGCCAAACTTGCATATTTAGGATAAATCCCATTTGTTTGCAATGTATAATTACTTTTATACATTCTTGGATTTAATTTGCTAATATACTGTTGAATTTTGGTGCCCATTTTCAGGAGAGATATTGGTCTGTCATTTTTCTATGCTGCAATCTCTTTATCAGATTTTGGAATTAGGGTAATTGTAATTACCTAATTAAGGTAATGCTGACATCATAGAATGAAGTTGGGAAATGTTCCCTCTGGTTCTAGAAATGATTGTGGAGAATTGGTGCTATTTCCTTTTGAACATTTGGTAGTATTCACCAGTAAAACCATCTGGGCCTAGTACTTTTTTTTTTTTTTTTGAAGGCTATTAATTATTGACTCAATTCATTTTATAGATATAGAGATATTCAGGTTCCCTACTTATTTATTTTGTGTGAGATTTGGCAGTTTGTGTTTTTCAATAAATCAGCTCATTTCATCTAGGTAGAAATTTGTGGGCATAGATTTTCTTTTTGTATCCTTTTATTATTTTTTTTAATGCCCATAGAATCAGTGGTAAAGATAACTCTTTCATTTGTGATATTGTTAATTTGTGTCTTTTCTCTTTTGTTTTTCATTTGCCTGAGTTTTTTAATATCATTGAGCTTTTTGAAGAAACAAGTTTTGGTTTTGTAAATTTTCTCTATCTTTTTCTCTTTAATTTCACTGATTTCTCTTCTAAATTTTATTCTTTTCCTTCTCCTTGCTTAAATTGTTCTTCTTTCTCTACTTCCCTAAAATGAAAGCTTAGGTTATTGATTTTTGATACTTCTCCTTTTGTAATACTTTTCTAATACATTTAATGCTATAATTTTCCCTCTACCACTATATTCCACAAATTGTGATGTTTTATTTTTATATAGCTCAAAACATTTTTTTTAGTTTCTTTTGTGACTTCTTTTTGACCCATGGGTTTCTAAAACCCCGTGGATTTGATTTCGTTTAATTTTCAAATACTGATTTCTATTGTTATTATCTCTTTTCCATTGTAGTCTGAGAACATATTTTGTATGATTTCTGTTCTTTTAAATTTATTAATATGGGTCATCATTTTTAAAGCCAAAATTTCTGTTGCTTCAGTGTACTCAGTTTTAGTTTCTATAGTTTGAGTAATTCTAACCATACTCATAAAAATGGTATATTAAACCATGATGTCTGGTTATTGAGTTAATGAAAATTGAAATAGCCAAGCAGACATTTATGCTGGCATTTGCTGTAGTTCCTGCATTATAGAAAGTCAAAGTTTCTTGCTTATTGTGGAGTTGAGGCCCAGAGACTTAGCAGGGTACATTCTGTGAACTGACTCTCTAATATCAAAAAGACGGAAGCCATAATTGGATCTTCAGTCTTCTTCTGATTTGCCAGTGAGAAATCTCATGGGATTGGATGATCACAGATTCTGAGAAATAACTTGAACTGATTATAGAAGTTATAGATAATTTGATTCTTGAACTGTGAGCCTGGAATGTTCTCCACCCTAAAAGAAAAATCTCAGTGATACTGGTACGCTTGCAGGAACCAGCAATAATGTCTTCCCCCGGACAGGCCCGGAGACATCTGATCCATTTAGATATTTTGATTTCACCTTTCCTCAATTTCAGGTGATTATTACATTTTAATCTTTTCTTTCTTGCCTCTCCCTTGTGCTCCTTTAAGTGATTGTCAAATAAAACTTGCTGACATTCCCTGAACACCTTTTGTGCCTCCACACTTTTGTTTTCTGTTTTGCTGGGATATTTATGGGTTCAATTCTTAAGTATTACTTAAGACATAATTTAAATAATGTGATTCTCCAAGCTTCCATAATAGTTGGTCAGCACCTCTGTTATGACAGTCTATATTTATCTTTTAAAAAATATTTGTCTGTGTACTTCCTGATCTACCCTGTAGAATGAAAATTCTTATCAGGTAAGTTTATGTTATCTTTGTATCCCTTACAACAACTAATAGGCACTGTCTAATTTTTTTTTTTTTATTGAATGAGTAATAAATGAACAACTATATGATGTAGTTAAATATAGAGTTTAATGTGGAATAGTCCTTTGTGTTCTAAGGGGTTAATAATAGTAGATCACAGTGTATACAGGTTAGAAGATTTTAGAGAACCTGTGGTGCAGATGGTACAAGGGGAAAAGAGCTAGGAGAGCTCTGGCATGTGCTGGTGAAGAATTAAACCTCGGGTCAGGAATCGGAATGAAAGGCCATTTGCCTAAAAGAAAGAAAGGCAAGCAGTGGCATTCTTTAAGCAAAATGTTATGAAGAATATGGCTAATGACATTAACCTGTAAAAAGTTTGTGTTAAATTGGTAATTTGGGAAAATCAGAGACATGATGCTTCAAGGAATGGATTTTTGGTGAACTGATCTAAAGCAGAGGTTCTTTTAATGATTCACTGTCAGTGACACCATCTTGGTGGCAACAGCTGATTTATTAGTCTGGAGAAACTTTATTTCCTGGGACTTGACAACTTCTCCATAGGAGAGATCCATGAAAAAGATTGAAAAGTTCGCCCAATTGGCTCTTCAGCATCAAAAAAATGGAGACAGAACCTAATCTTTATTTTAATGTATTGAAGTAAGGACACCTCTTGGAGTTAGAAAAATAGAAATCCTGAGAAGGATGTGAGCTAATTGTAGAAGCCTTAACTGGTAATTTAGTCCTCCCATTGCGTCTCTGGAATGTTCAGCCAATTATAAGGGGATACCATATATAGATTTTACCTTGCAGAAGAATATATCATCCTACAGTCATGGTTATACCATTGAACAGTGTGCTGTTGTTTAGAGGAGTGGATTTCAAAGCTGATTACAAATGATCAGGTTGAAAGATGGGCAAAGGACCTGAATAGACATTTTTCTATTTGGGAGCTCCTGAGTCAGGCAACTGTCCTGAGTTAGATGCCATCAGAAAAGCAAGAGAAGATAATTTTTAGTAGTTTAAAGTTTGGAGGTGACCTCTTAAAACTTAGATAGTGGCAGTAGACAGTCACATTAAGAACAGGAATGGGGTGTCATTGTTGGGCTGCCTTGTCCAGTAATAGAGATTCTGAGCATAACTTATTTCCTCACTGTTTTGGTTTATAAATATTTTTATGTTAAGATCTGGAAAACAATATACCTGGTATTTTGTCAATGCCTTCCTCTCTTCCTCACAAAAAAAAAAAAAGAGAAAAAAGAAAAAGAGACAGATATAAGGAAGGGACAAAAAAGGGAAGGAAAGAAAAAACAAGCAAGAAAGAGTGTTTGTGAACATTAACATATTTTCTGAGAAACAATGAAAATATAGTTCCTATTTTTTAATTTCGTATCTTATTTAATATGAGAATT
Organism: Cynocephalus volans; assembly: GCF_027409185.1. Lineage (NCBI taxonomy): Eukaryota > Metazoa > Chordata > Mammalia > Dermoptera > Cynocephalidae > Cynocephalus > Cynocephalus volans. The sequence continues at coordinate 47,589,511 of NC_084462.1, forward strand.
TGAATTCAGTAAAGCCTAATACGAACTCATTTTTTAAAAGCTTCGATAAAGAAAAAATGAATCAAAAGTTTTCCTAAACCCACATTATGTTTGATGGCACAGCTTGTTCCATAGCTGCTCTTTGAATTTCTTGAAATGGTGAAGGAGAATCACAGCAGTTATTTATTTATTTATTTTTCCTTTTTTGACTGGTAAGGGGATCGCAACTCTTGGCATGGTGTGGTCTGCACCACGCTCAGCCAGTGGGTGCACCGGCCATCCCTGTATAGGATCCGAACCCATGGCCTCGGCGCTACCAGTGCTGCACTCTCCCGAGTGAGCCACAGGGTCGGCCCACAACAGTTAATTTTTGGAAGACCTGTACATTGGTGGATTCCCAACAGCTAAATCAGGTTCTTGTCCAAGCAAAGTGGCTCCCTTAGGCTCCTCTTAGGTGCCATGTTAGGGCTCCTTTTATTTTAGGGCCCCAAACCATCAGCTGAGACAGCCCTACCCCCAGCCTTCCGTGCTCCTCAGTGATGTTCCCAAACTCTAGCTTTCCTGTAAGGCTCCTGAAGACTCCTCAGGTGACCTCAGGTCAAATATATATTGCTCACAGTTAAAAGTCAAAACCAGAACAGTAAAGAAGAATAGAGCAGTGACCACTTAAATACCTTCTAGGTCATTTAGACAGCCATCATAGCTTCCAACCTCTTCTCTCTCTCATTCTACCTAAATGGGATTGTCTTAAAGGAGACATATATTCTTTCTTTTCTTTTAAAAAAAATAATCCACTCACATCTTTCTAAATAATAAGCAAGAGAATTCTGCATAGCTCATCCAAGTCCTCTCGACCAAACTGTCATTGCAGTGGGGAGAAAGCATACACAGGTCCTCTTTTTCTCTTGCTTTGTAGAAGGTGACTCTGAGAACGGGACTCTGGGGGAGGATTTGTATGTGTATGTTGAGTAGCGTCTACATCTCTCTCTCTCTGTCCTGGACAGTGTCCCATGACACAAATACCATGGCTGGTGTCATGTTCTCTGTCTTATTTATTTCATCCTGGTCACTGATATCCTTCCATCCCTTTTCTGGTCCTGTCTTTCTGTGGTTCCTGGAGAGGAACGTGAGTTTCGAAAGTGTCAGAACAGTGTAAATGCTGATGGATAGACCACAGTTGTTTCTCTCAAAAGGCCTCCAGAGCCCTCCCCTTTCCTCTGTTCCCTTCAAGTTGGGAATGATTCATCAGCTGGCCTTTAGCAAGAAAAGAGGCCGGCCCGAGGTCTTGGGCCTTTGACCTCCTGAAGAGAAAGGTCACACTGACAGCAACTGTGCAAGCTCCGGAGCAGGAGCCACAGGCATAGAAACCCGAGCGGGGGCGCCGGGCAGATCGGAGGGGGATGGTGGGAAAGAGTGGGAGTTTCGAAAAGTTAAGAGTATATTTCTAAGACACTTCGTGGATCAGCTGACAGCTGGGGTCAAGGGTCATATTTATGCTTGATTCCCTGAGCATGTTACAGTAACATCTGCTTGTTAAGGGTCTTCAGGGAGCAGGCCTGGGGACCAAACGCTTCTGACCTCCTTCCACAAAAGGGGACAGGCTAAGAGATTAGGGGTTCCTCTGAACTTTTGTGTTCTACTTAACGACTCCCCCCACCCTCTTCCTCTCCTGGGCATGATTTGTCAGCTTCACCCCATTTCTTTTTATAATCTTGCTCCATATTTAAATGAGCCCCATGGTTGTAGGTGGAGCAGCATTGGAAACTGCAGAAAAGGAAGCTAGGGTTTTATTGGGAAAAATCTTGGTGAAAAGTTTAGGATGGGAAAGATGAAGAAAGAAAGAAAGAAAGAAAAAAAACCCGGAATTCTTTGCTAGAATCGAAATGTTTCACGGAAACTTCTCAACTTGTGACATCAAAAACAGATTAAAAAAATCAGTTGTAATTGTGCTCTGTCGCGCTCTGCAATAAACCTCCTAACAGGAAAAAATGATGTGGTCAGCCAGTCATCAGGAAATTGTAACTTTAAGTGGTATTTGGCCTCGGATCTGGCTGTCCTAAACTCAAAATGGGGACAGAACCCACAATCCAGGGGAGGCTGAGGGCTGAACATTGATTTCACTCTTATCAGCCCTTATTTTCGAGTTTCTTTTATGCTTTTTTTACACAAATTTTCCTTTAAAATTCCTAGTTTTTTTTTCTCCTGTCACCAAAGAAGTCGAGCTTTTATGTGTAAATATCCCCCAATTCTAATTTCTTTTGCCAAATCAATAACCACTGGGAAAAACAAGTTGAAGAAAATGCCCTAAGCTGCTAAACTCCTTTTTCTTCGTTTTCTGAAAGATCACTTGCTGTGTGTCTGTTGGCTTTTAAAGTGCACATTTTACACTGGTTACAATTACCCAGACTTGTGTTCTTGTTTCTCACGATTTTTGTATGGAGTTTTCTGGAAGGACTCAGATTGGTTTTATAAAATCCGCTGGCCTTTGTTTCACAAGCATACATAGTTGATACCTTAACCACCCACAGGACTTTTTGTTTTAGCCTAAAGCCTCCCGTAGAGGACTAAAACATGGGCATGGTGGAGGGAGGTTAGAGATAGAGGATATTACTTTTAGCTAGAAAAAAGTTAAAATAAGCAAATAACACAGGCTTCTCTGGGTTCCACATTCACGGCAAAGTTCACACAGTCCAACCTTCCATGTAACTATGAAAACAACATGTTTGCTATTTATAGGGAATTGCCTTGGGGAAACGAGCTCTGCAGAGGAGAAGAGCTTGTTCCAAGCAAACTGAATGTGACCAGATGGGGCCTCTCCTAAGGTAAGGGCTTGGGTTTTTTGGGGGGTGGGGTGGGCTGGGTGTGTGTGTACAAGCACGTTTGGGGTCAGGGTAGTCGGTGGTGTGGTGGGTGATGGGAGCTGTTCAAAACCACTTTGTGATTATAAATAATAAAAAAATTCAATCGGAAGTGCATTCTGCCAAACTTCACAATAAACCTCCTAGCAGGACATTGAGATTTGCTTAATCAGGGTCAGACCCACAAGCATAAGGCCAACAAGTTCAGTGGGAAAAACGACTCTTCTTCCCAGTTTTTTTTTTTTTGCTTTCCTTTTTTCTTTCATTTGGAAGGGACCTCCTCATAAACATGCAGAGCAATTTTCCAGTACATTAACCCAGGAGGGATCCTCTCTCCTTCGGCTCAAGAGACAGAAAAGTTGAGAACTAGGGTGAAGGGAAGATGGATGAGCCTGGGATATAAGAGAGGGCAGTTTTTCCACTGGCCTGCCCTGTGCACCTAGGACAAAGACTTCATTGACTGCAATGCTTGACATCAGCCTCATAAACTAGTAGTCAGCACAAAAGGTCTGACACTTGAAAGTCCCAGTCCCTGCCTTCCTTCTATTGCAGCTGTGCACGGGGGTTGGGCCTAACAGTGGTGTCCCTTTGTCAGCCCATAGGACAAGAGGTGAAGATAAATAGTGTTGACTTTAATGTAGTCACACAATTTTGCTATTTCCCCAAAGACAACATTTCCTCCCAGGCCTCACATCATGGCCCCAGGAGATATCACTATCTTCCCTTTTGCCAGAAAGCAAGGATAGAGTTGGACTGGGATCGCTCTGAGGGTGCAGAGTGGACATGTGGCTTGAGGGGAAGGGGTAGATGATGGACAAGCACAGCATCGTGGGATCTGTGCCTTGTCCTCTATGAGGACATGGTATGGTTTTCATGCATTCCAGCTTGGTCACAGTGGTCTCTTTCATTTTCTTGAGATCCCTGGAAATGATCCTAGAGGGAAGAAAAATGGATGTGGGAAGCAAGACTGATTTAAAAGATTTTTAAAATCCACCATGGTATCTTTCTGATTATCACAAGGCCAGAAAGCAAAATGCTTCCCTGAGAGCATTTTGGTAATAAGATTTTAAAATACGCAATTAATTAGAATGTAAGAATTCAAGAATTCTACGTGCAGAAGGCAGGAGAACATCAGCTGTGTAGTCTGCTACAACTGATTGTTATTATCATCAGTGTTTATTTGACTGGTCATCGGCATAGGTAAACCTTTAGTGTCAGGGAAGGAAGAATTTGAAATACAGAACACAGAACCCCTCTGGGCTTAATGGGTTATGACCAAGTTAGGTTGGCTGGAGAGGATCACCCTGTCTGAAAGGCACCTTAAATCCTCTGAGCACCCTTTGGATTTGGATCTGTCTTTCCACTCTCTAAAGAGTTTTATTGGAAGATAATATCTGAGCCATCCCCAGTCATAAGCATCTGTCTCCAGTCAGGCCTCTATGTATTCAGAGGAGACTCCAAGACCTTAGACCATCCAGGTTCTAGAGACCTGTCCACAAGTATTTTACATGCAGAGAAAAGGAAGTGTGGAAGCTCAAACACCTACAGGCCCCTGATGTCCAGGCTGAAGAAAAGTCAGAGCTGAGACATAAATGCCAAAGGAAATTTCTATGTTAACACTAACAGTGGAACTCCGATGAATCAAACATTAGCTGGTTTCAACATCGGGCTGAGTTTTCCTTCCATTCCCCCATCAAGTATCCAAGTTTAGAATTTCCTTCTATTTCTGACACCTCTTTGCATCATTTGAATGTATAATTTAGAAATTACTGATCCAAGGTATTTCAAAAACCTCATTCTATGCAACTCTGCCACAAGAGCTCTCCTTTGATGGTGAGAGAGTAATTAAGAATAAATAGATCCTTTCTACAAATCTTTTAAGTAAATATGTCTACCCTAAAAACTAATAGTCACAAGTTGGGAAGCAATTTTCTTGAAAATAGAAAAAGTACTGATCAGCTTTCCAGTGCCATTGGTTTAATCTTTTTAGGAGAACACTGTAGTGGATGTGTTTCTTTGGGAATGTAGAGCGTTTGCACTTAAATGGTTCTGTGACTACAATTTTGACTTATTGATGAATGTTTCATGGTTCAGAGAAGGTGGATTTAGGCAATTCCTTTGGTTTTTACTTTTGGAATTCCCGAGTTAACTATTTATACGATATACTTATGTTCATTTAGACTTTGGTAGATAGAGCCTTGATTGTTCCAGAAACCTACAAGTTATCTCAGAATGACACTCCCATTTTCCTATGCCAGGTCTGATTTCTGGGGAAACAGCAATGTAAACCTGATCATACCTCTCTGCCTCTGCCTGGTCAACTGCCCCCGACTCTTCTCAAGGCCATTGGATCTTTAGTTCCACCATCCTCTGGGCTCTTGAATATAGAGTGTCATTTGGCAGCTCTCAGGCATGCAGTGCTGAGCTTCTTCGTAGCAGAGAAAAAAAATTGCTGAATATGAGAAAACAGAAACCCCGGTTTGGAGGGGTAGGAAAGATGAAAGGTCATGCTACGTCTAAGGGATTTTCATGTGATCATAGCCATGAACTACTGGAAAATTTGCTATGCTTTTCTGTGTCCACGTTTGCCTCTTCTAGCCATTCCTCTCCAGGGGATACATGGTTCCACAAGTTTTCAGTGCCAAGGAATGTCTAAAATAGAGAGAAAACATTCTGAGCCGCTCTCCTCACGAACAGAAAGTGACTCGACTGGTTTCCCCTCCTTCTCTACCCCTCCCTGTTCACTCCCTGTGCCCGGATTCAAAACACAGAAAGAACATTCCACCATGGTTTATCCTGAAAACTCTAGGGTCGAAAGGTCCTTCAGCGTTTTCTTCTGAAGCTCCTCTACCTAAGCGGCACCAAAGAAGTTGGGAAAACTCATGAGTTGGGTTCTGGGAAGACTTCAGCTTTATTCTGTGCTCTCTCAATTGAATTTGGGCAACCACTTCACCTCCCTCAGTTTTCTTACCTGTAAAATGGGCAGACTAGACTTACATCTGAATGACTTTTTTTTTCTTTTTCTCTTTTGCTGCCTAAGCTGTAATAGTGACCTGCATTATAAGTAATCACGGAAAGCAAATGATACAGTGTGTAAGAAAACAATTGGACACTGAAGAGTCTAATCTCATTTAAAGTGTTACTGATATCACATCTAGAAAAGTCAGTGAATTTGATGTGTACACATGATAGATCACTTTCTCCACTCTATTTAGGCCTGTACTGTGGACTTAGAACTGGTTTGTCTTTGGAGTTTTCTTAGTTCCACTTAAGGACACAGAGTTTTGTAATCAGACCATTAAGAACTGACTTTCTAGTCACAGACTTCGGTGTATGGATGCCCTCAAGCCATTCAGCAAATGGCCTGGAGTCCCTAGTCTGAATCAAAGTTTAAAAACTCTTTTAAATAAACATTTGTGTTCTGGCTTGTTGAAGGTCTTACTTCCTGACAAAACTCTATTTTTGTTTGCATGCCATAAAACCTTTCTTTTAGGGAAAATGGGTATTTCAACTCATTTGTATTTAAGCTGATTCAGGCTGTGGATATGCACTGACTCTAGTCTGTGTAATGGGATCTGGATTGAGCCAGCAAGGCTGTCCTTTGTCCTTGCTGACTTTGTCTCTGAGAGCTAGAGTATTGCTGCAGAATAAAACAAAAGATACTGCTTTTTGATCCAAAGACTGAAGAACTCCCTCTGTGCAAAGAAACCAAGTAGAACCAAGGCCATGGTGCCTAATCAGAAAAAGAATGGCTGGACGGGATTTGTCCCTCTTTTCACTGATGTTGGCACCAAGAGACTTCTGTTGAAGTCTTATAAGATTACTTATGCATCTTGATGCCAACTTTACAAGGACAAGGACTAGTTGAATTAGGGAGTTAATTGTTGTTTCTAGTTCTCTGGCTTTGCTTTCCTCTTAGTGATTTAACTTCACAAGATAATAACTTAGTAAACACATCAAATTTGACAATCTGCAAACCTCAAACTTGATATGGGGTGCTTCAAAAAATTCATGGAAAGATGCATATTATCTTTTATTTATTTATTTTTTTGTCTTTTTTGTGACCGGCACTCAGCCAGTGAGTGCACTGGCCATTCCTATATAGGATCCGAACCCGTGGCAGGAGCATCGCTGCGCTCCCAGTGCCACACTCTCCCGAGTGTGCCATGGGCTCGGCCCATGTTATCTTTTAATTCTATGTTTCTGTGAACTTTTGGAAGTATCCTCATATATCTCAAACTCCATTCCTGTGTCCACTTGGGAAAATGGACTCCGCTTTCTCTTTCATTTTCCCATTTGTGTTATTACCATTGTCTTTGTTGTCCAATCTCAGAAGTTTATCTTCATCTCTGAATGTTTTTTTCTCTTTCTCTCTTGCTTCCTATACATTAATGGTGATCAAATCTCATTGAATCTTTCTTCCTTCTGTGACCTGATTCTATCCTTCCTGTTTCTGTTGCCCCATTCAGTTCAGGTTCTCAGGGTTTCATGCCTCAACTATTGCAATAACCCTCTAAGTATGTTTCCTTTTTCGTACTTATCTAATAGAATTTTCTGCTGTGCTTACCTCTCCTCCACTTAGGCTTGCATGATTTATGCCTCAACCTTATTTTTCTACCTGCAATGAGGCATCTTTTCTTCCCTAGTACATTTCAGCTCACATTCCTCAGCAAACCTGCCTTGACCCCTATGAGAGCCCAGTGAACACTTTTCCTCTGGATACTATTTGCATCATTAGCATTTACCATATACTTCGTTATTCTCATTTGAGAAAATGCATAACACATCCAATGCAGTCTCCTAGGTGCTCTTATAATCATGAAAACAATCACATGAAGATTATCAATCTGGTCAGAAAGTTAGGTATGGGGGTAGTCAGTAATAATACTAATATTCATCATTCATTGAATACCTCTTAAGTGCAAAGAAATATTCTGAACATTTTATGTTACTGACTCATTTAATTCTACAATAACCCTATTAGGTTGGTACTCAGTATCCCATTTCACAGATGTGAAAACAGAGTTTTGGACAGGCTCAGTACAGTGAGGTATGTATTTAATACAGCTCCAAAGGATTATAAAAGCCCACCAGAAGAAATGACTGCCATCCAGTTAGGAGAAGCATTGTGAAAGAGGTTATAAAGGAAGAGGAAAGTGATTTGGTATTTTTTATTTAATTAATTAGAGATCCTACAAGTTTTAGTCATATTATTATAGTTCTACAAGTTCATGCTTGTGCTTCTAACTGAATGGCAAGCTTCTTGAGGATAGACATTACTTCTTTTTGTCTCCTCTGCAGTATCTAACCCAGTGCTTTTCATATAGCTGGTGTATGTTGATTGAAAATTAATTACCTTTTGTTGTATTGAGCACAGGAGTTGCTGCATTTCAGCTTTTTGTTATTGCTGCTGTTCTAGATATATATATATTGAGTTAGCCTGCTACTTTGTTGGGAAATAGGTTGCTTAATATATATACTATGTGTGTGCCAATATAATTATAATAATGGTAATATTTTCTGGTTTTAATTTATTACGAAATTCTTTTTAATCTGTTTTTTTCCATTTGTCCTATTAGAAAGTATCTACTAAGCTGGGTTTGATTTATAATGGAAAGGATTAAGGCTAGTATAGGTGAGCTGATTTGAGTTGCTAATTTGCACAGAACCATTGCTGTTCTCTAGAGTTTCTCATCCTGGTAGTGTGTCCTTCCTAATGTGTCAGTGACTTTCTCAGAGTTGTGAGAAGATTAAATAATAATTGTTAAAAAAGTAAAGCAATTAGAAAAGAGTCCAGCACATGGTAATGTTATGTAAGTGACAATTATTACTACTGTAACCTTCATCATCATCACCATCATCAGTGTCACTGTCATCACCATCATCTTCATCATCATTGTTGTCATCATCATCATCATCACTTGTATCCATACATCTCTAAATGTCACTGGATATTCGTGACCAAAATGAAGACTATGGTCTCATACTAACATCAGTACTACTCTTGGTTGTGTGGTCTTAGAGAATTTCTAATACTAGATTCAGCTAATCTTCCCCAAGCAAAGACTGATGTACTTCATTAATATACAACTGGTGTCATTGCTTCTTGTGTATCATATGTGACATTCTTCTGGGAGGGGGAGTGCAGTGTTTTTTTGCTTGGAGAAAATATCTGTGACTCCCTGCACACATCTTTCCTCACCTCTGATTTGGGCCTTTTTAACTACTCAGCATCCTTGATCCTCAAGTGGATTCCATTGACATGCCATTCAATAAATACAACTATTTCTAAGTTCATCTTAAAGATGCTAACAAGCAATAGCTCTAAATGTCTGAACCAAAATTAAATTTATGGTTGATCAGCAACTTTTTTTCACACATCATTTTGTTCTTTAAATTAAATGCAATTCAAAACTGTGCCACAAAAGAGAAGTTGCTTGTGATGTAAATAAAGAACAAAGTTAAGGTAAAACATATTTTGCTGGTGGTTTATTTATTCTTTCTAAGGGCAATGACATGTATTTAAGTAAAGAGAACTGATCATTTGAATAACAACGATTGAGACATTCTCGAATCTTTCTTCCTTTCTTTTCCAGAAAGGTGTGTGTTCAGAAATATTGACATGACTTTTTTTTTTTTTTTCCTGGATTTTCCTGACGTAAAAATAATATTGAGTTTTGGGTGCAGAGGCTATTATCAAGTACATGGTTCCATTTATGGTTCAGTTCAGAACTTCTGTAACTCACATTCTTTTTAGTAAAATGTATTCTCTATAATAAAAATAATTTAAAAAATAAAAAGAATTTTTCTAAATTGTATGTATGGGTTGATAATGCTGGATTTGATCATTTTTAAGTTTGAGCAACCCTTACTTTCCACAGTATGATTTACCCAACATAAAACTTGCAGTTTAAAGATAAACTCACACAGCTGGTTGAGTTAAAAAAAAAAATTAAGGTAAAAATTTGACATATTTTTCCTTTCCAAAGATTCCTCTCCATTCCCATTTTCAAGCTACAGTTTAAACATTTTTTCTTTCTTTTTGGCAGTTGGCCGGTTTGGGGATCTGAACACTTGACCTTGGGGTTACAACACCGAGCTTTACCTACCGCGCTAACAGGCCAGCTAAACATTCTTAGGGCCGAGCCCGTGGCGCACTTGGTAGAGTGCTGCGCTGGCAGCGCGGCGACGCTCCCGCCGCGGGTTCGGATCTTATATAGGACTGACCGGTGTACTCACTGGCTGAGTGCCGGTCACAAAAAAACGACAAAAAAAAAAAAATAAAAAATAAATAAATAAATAAACATTCTTAAACAGACTTCAAAGTTTACAAAGAAGTAAAATAAAAATCAGTGTAGGGGAGACAACATGAGTTTTCCTATTCTATCAGTTATTGCAATTTTTTAATTCAAAATCAGAAAAAGGTAGAAGAAATATAATCTCAAAATATAGCTTAAAATGATTATATACATGTTATTTCTAAATTTATTGTACTAACATCTCTCATATTGCTGCTAACTGAGGGTTGAGAATCCCTGGAATAGGGAAATAACCTTTTAGTACTTCCCTGAACAAGAGTGCCATTGAAACACCAAGTAATCTTCAGGTGATTTTGATGGGAATTTCTGATTAGGTGCTATTTTTTCCTTAACCATGATGATAAATTTTTTATAAATAATAGGTATTATTAAGCTATTGTATGAATTAATTGATATCATGAATTCATTGGTTATTTCCGACTTCAGTCAATATGTGATCAAAGGAGATCATAAGCAGAATCCACACCAACTGAACCAAGTCTCATAAAAACACAAATTGAATGGTAGCTTTGAAAATGGGTTAGAGTGCCTTAACACTCTAATTCGTTGTTGTTTTGAGTTTTTAGATATACATTTTTCTGATTATTCAAAAAGTTATACGTACTCTCTATAAAAATTTTAGAATTTGGAATGACTGTATGAAGATTACTTTCTTAGGATATAACTACTCAGGGGCAATCTTGGTTATGCTTTAATTTTTCATAGGTGGTGTGTGGAAGTAAGACGTTAAATATTTAACAATCAGTTTTGCACAGTCATTGACCAATGGGAAGCAGTTGATCTGGATAAGTTATGTTCTGCTGAATGCCATTTCTGTTTTGTGTATACATATATATGTCCATTAGTAATGTACATACTTGTAAGTTTGTATATTAGCTGTAAATGCGTATTACGTCTATAGTATACAACCCTTACAAATTTATACATTTTGAATATAATAATTACAATTTTGATATTTAAACTATTCTAACTATTGTTTACTTCTGATTAATCTGTGAAAATAAAATAGTTGCTAGGCAAATTAGAAATGCAAATTAGGTCAGTAGGGAAGGATGAATTTTTAAACTACTTAACAAACATCTTCAAAGCACCTATTTATTAGCAACGGCTATGAAAAGTATAAATCAGTTTTAGCAAGACCTTAGCTAAGCTGAGAGAAAAACTTTTGCAGGGCAATATTTTCTTATCACTGACAGGGTTACAGTGTGCAATTTTAAATAATCTACCTGGCTTTTTAAGCTATTTGTTTGCATTCTTCATCAATTAACTGATTTGTTTTAGCACCATCCCCCAAGCAATTAGCCCTAAGAAGTAAATAATTTTACTCTATTAAAATTTTCTTTTTGGCAGCTGGAAGGTACAGAGATCAAACCCCGGACCTTGGTGTTATCAGCTAACTAACCAACTGAACCATGCTCTTACCTACTGAGCTAACTGGCCATCCCCTTACTCTATTAAAATTTTATTCTCTATCCAACTTCATTGTTTGAAAGCAAACGGAGTATACATAGAATGAATTTAACAAACTTTTTCTTTAAAAGGAAAATTGTATTTTGGAAATATTATGATGGTTCACAGTATCAAACAACAATGGAAGTTTTACAGATTCCCAATGAGGAGTTCAGTTGAAGCCCAGATATTAAGGTATTCTCCCCAATGAGTAATCGTTAAGTCATAAATCCACTGGGGAGTCTCGAAGTATTTTTGAGATGTTAGGAGAAAAGGAAGGAGTTCCACTTTTTTGCTTATAACTCTGAAGAGTTAATGTTGGAAAATCATAATGATTTCATAAAAGAAATACATGGGGTCATGTCAAGAGTTGCATCTTTGATATTGGAGCAACGGGATGCTCACCTTATTCTGCAGGAGGATTTCTTTTTTTATATAACATATCTATCTACATTGTTTGGCTACTAGGAAAGTATACTTACCTGAGCAGTCATTGAAATGCGGGAGCCTAAAAAAATCAACTGAAAATTAGGTTTCAACACAAACACGCATTCCCTTACACGTGGTAACAGATCACAGAACGCGTTACTGAATAGCTTTGCTTCTCATTTGATGTGAAGGTGCTATGAGAGCACATGTTTTTCCGTTTACTCACACCCCAAAATATGCTGTAACAGAGAATTCACTCTATCAGAGAAGAGTGATTTCTATCTTCATTTGTGTTTGAAACATGAAAACAACATAACAGCTGCATGCTGCATTGAATAAAGAAGATGCACATGCATTTAAATCACTTATATCTTACTTTTTTATGGTGCAATTGTGAATTATGTTCTTTTTGCATCTGTAATTAGAGGGCAGAACAGATGGCGAAGGCTTCGTTTAAAGTGATGTGTCCATTAAAATAACCTATGCTGCCAAATGATTGTTCACTATAACAGGGTATTCATTCACTATGGCAGGCACTTTGCTGTACTGAAATATGTTGCAAAGGCCCCTGGACTATACGTGGCGCTTATTATTTTTAAGGGCTTTCCAATAAAAGGGTTCACTGTAGCACAGCTAGCTTTGTACCTCATTTATCTTCTGAGCATATGTTTTACTATATTGTTCTAATTAAAAAGTGACCTTGTATATAATGATCAGAACTCAATGCTGAAAGTGATTCATATAGAGGCTGGGGATATGGGAAGACAGTCCCAGCCATATTAAACTGGGCAGTGGGATGGGTGTGGGGACAATGAGATGTGAGGGAGAAAATCTTTTCCCAAGATCAGAAGGGCAAAGAGTTCAGAAGATTCAGTTCATCTCTGGGACACAGTAGCCTCTTATTACACATTATTTGGAAGAGATTTTTGAGAAAAAATAACAACAAATACAAAAGGGTGAAGGTCATCATAAAGTTTGGTTCAAAGAAGTTCATATAAAATTTAGTTATTTTACATTTGGCCCAAACATATTAACATCTGTGTTGTTCCAAGCTATTAAAGATGCATTTTGTTTAGCTTTGCTTGGTCAAGATATGTAGATTTTTTTTTTTTTTTTGGCATATCAGATTCTGTCAACTACAATCATAAATATTATTGAATTTTTATTTTTATTACCTTCTAAGGACAAAGATCTCTTAAATGTCATTTCATAGAATGCTCAGAACTCTGCAAAATAGTTATAATTTCTATGCTATGAAGCAGAAAACAGTTTTGGAGATATTATGTCAGTAGCCCTACTTATCCAGCTAGTAAAAGCACTTAAAAAAAATAGAAATCAATAGAAGAAAACATAAATGACTTTGTGGGGTGTCATTTCTGGGGAAAAATAATTTTTAAATCAAACTGGATGAAAAAAATAAAAGCACTTGTTAAAAATTTTGCAAACAAAATGCAAAGCACCTAAGCAGAAAAAAAATTTTTTTATAAATTTTGCAAACAAAATGCAAGCACCTAAGCAGAAAAAAAAAATTTTTATAACCGATATGAAAGATAAACTTACAAATTAATGAGAAAAGCACTAAAACTCCCAACAAGAGGGCAAGGGCAAAAGAAATTGTTTACAGGAAAGAATACATGCTCTGATTAAAACAATAAATGTGTTCAACTTTATTTGTAATCATACGATTTTAAAATAAATAACAAACAGTAATATTTTCAACTAAAACTTTAGGAACCATTTTCAAAATGTTCATGCTCCTGGTGAAAACTCAGTAAGTGCCTTGCGATAAAGGGAATGTATGTTGGAACTCTCTGTCTGAAAGCATTTGAACAATTTATATGAAGAATATTAAAAAATTATGTGTGTTTTATCCATTAATTGTACCTTTATACTTTCACAACTTATTCCAAAAAACTCAAGCAGCAATGTGGACAAAACTTTGTGCACTAGTATATCTAAATAATAGTGTTGTTTATTAAATTGAAAAAACTTGGAAACCACCTAGATATCAACAGTTGGGTCATACTTTGGCAAATTTTAATATTTGCACGTGATAACCGAATATTTCAGCATTAAAAATAGTGTTCTTCCATACAATCTGACAATCCCACTTCTGGGTATATACCTAGAGGAATGGAAATCATCATGTCAAATGATGTGCACTCCCATGTTCATCACAGCTCTGTTTACAATAGCCAAGACATGGAACCAACCTAAATGTCCATCAATAGATGATTGCATAAGGAAACTGTGGTATATATACACCATGGAATACTACTCTGCCATTGAAAAGAAGGAAATACTTCCATTTGCAACAACGTGGATGATCCTGGAGAAACTTATGTTGAGTGAAATAAGCAAAGCACAGAGGGATAAATACTGCATGTGCTCACTCATATGTGGGAGGTAAGAGAGAAAGAAGGAAAGAAAGACCACAGTAATGCATTCATCTTGCAGAGGGAGAGAACATTCCTTGGACCACAATGTGGAGTAGGGGGGAAGGAGTAGGGGGAGAAAGGTGGGAATAATTAGGTGGGGAACATGGGGTACAAAAGCAATTTCTGGTAATGGGTATGCTGCCAGTATGAATCTGGCCCTCACATCATGCCACAAGGGGTGACAATCAACTTCATACCTCATGAATATTCATAATAAGAAAGAAAGAAAGAATAAAAAAGTAAAAAAACAAAAATAATGTTCTTAACATTTGCATTTGCCTGCAAGGAAAAAATCTTATACAAGGATGACTTTCATACAATTTTATTACACAAAATAAAATTCATTATAAAAATTCATTTCTGGTAAACTGAATTCCATCTCTCAAGCATCCTTCCTAAAATTTTGGTTAATCAATGGGAGATTCTCATACTTTGCCAGTTTTTCTGCATCAGCCTTTTTGTGAGTAATTAATGATCTGTGAGCCATTTAAGGCACCGGGGGAGTTCACCATTTAGAAGAATTCTTTAGGGAACTCTTTTGTAAAAGGAAAAGTCTTCAGATGATACAAATTCTCACTCCTGATCAATTTTTATTTGCTTTAAATTTTATTTGAAAATCCTTTAGGTGGAGCTACCAGTCATCATAAAAGTATTTTTATTTCTGAGCAAAATCACTCTCATTTTACCAGAGTAAAGTTTTCCTACCTTCTTTTTAGTAAATAATATGGCATTGTAATGAGAGGGTGCCCTGTGGATGTGGAGAAATTCTGTATGACAGCGGCTTGGTCTTCAGATTCCTCAAATTGCTGTTTCTGGAATTCCATAAATATTCTTCCAGCCTTTTAATGGACATTGCTCACTTGGTGCAGAGCTTGGAGATAAAGTATCAGGCACCATCACATTAAGCAGGCTTGCCTGGGCCTTGCGTTCTTGGGGAAGAATTTAAAAATACCCATGGCCTCTACACTCCTATGTAGACACTGGAAAATCACAACACTCTCTGATGTTAAATGCTAGGAGTAGGGAAACTGGGTTCCACATGGAGACTTTCTGCCCGATTCTCATGTAATCTCCCAATGTCCCCAAATGTGCCAGTGCAGACTAAGATTATAAATAACACCAGGTTCATAGAAAATCATGAGGATTAAGGAGATGGTAATATTGAAATGATTTTCAATCTTGTACAGGGAAATTGAGCACTTATGATATTATGTGTTTTGATTACTTTCTTGTCCCCTCCACCCAGATTATAAAATTCTACAGAACAGCTGTGAGGCCTCATCCACATTTCCTTCCCCAGGGCTTTCTCCAGACACTGGCTTACAGTCCACACTTCCTTGTTTTAAAAATAGGTGTTTTCTTCTTTTTCACTGGACTACTCATAAAATACCTGCCTATAGTTTTTGAGTGGAGTTTTATTACATTTTAAACTCTTTGGAAGATGCCATACATTCCAAGGATCAATAGTTCTCCCAGTGTTTATGTTATTTTTATTTACCAGCATCTCGTCTATCATCATTAACTACTTCACACAAGGCTTTGGACAAAATTTAAAGATAGTCTACCTGTCCATTAGGATCTTAGCATCTAGTTCCTTCATGACATGATGTGATTAATCAGTAATAAGCCGATTAAGGATTTGGCATTCAAGATTCAGTCTTTTCACAAATGTGAAAATATTCTGGACATATTCTTTATTGATTAGAAATGGAACCAGGACATAAGAAGAGTATAGGCATAATACAAAATAATAGCTGAATATACATTGGAATATAGTTGCCAAATATACCAGGGGAAAAATGGTTCTTTTGTGTGTTGTTTATTATGAAAATTCAATTTTAAAATATCAATATTTTATGCTTTAATTTTTGATCTCTGACCATGCCATTTGTCAATGTTGGGGTAGTGTTCTGCAACCACTACTTACTTATGTGCTTTTACATTATGAAATGGGTCTTTGGTGATTGTTCTTTTTCACTGAGTGCATCTATCTTTCTACATTAAGATTTCCTGTTTTCATCTCCCAGAAGGTTACATCTATAATAATTATGTTACCCAACCTGCCAGTGGCCATTTCTCAATTGTTCTAACTCAAGTATCTGTGGTTTCCAGAAGGAGTATGCTTCCCAGTCCTTCCCATCCGTACATGTTTGCTTAATGAATGCCTGTGGTTTGTTTTCTCTGCCCCAGAAAATTAAGAGGCCATAGATCAGAAGCAAAAATGCTAATTCAAAAGTCGAACATGGTGTGGTTTGAAGCTTTTGTCAGCTTGGTGGTACATTTTAGAATTATATGGTTTGTTCAGGAATTTCTTTACCTATGCAGGTTTCAATACAGTGAGGTCAATCCAAGAAGCTTTGTAGCTTTACCTGTCAGGCCTCCCAGGTAAGCTGTGTGTGTGCAGGTGTGTGTGTGTCTGTGCGTGCGCGTGTGTGTGTGTGTGTGAGAGAGAGAGAGAGAGAGAGAGAGGCAGAGAGACAGAGAGAGACAGAGAGAGACAAAGAGACAGAGAGAGACAGACAGAGAGACAGGGAGATGAGATTGGGAGAGAGAGAGAGACCTTGAGCATTGTTAATTCTGATTGAGTGAAGGTGATGACTGACATGTTTTCACAGAGGACAGTTTTAGGTCTTGAAGAGACCTGTTGGGATAAACACATTCAAGATAATAGCATTGGGGCAGGACAAAAGCAACATCATTGTGAAAATGACTTCACCCTGAAACATTCTGGTGGAACTCTGATCAAACAATGGACACACACTGCTTAATGTGGTATGTAAAGATAGCAATAACCCTTCACAGCAACTGTAAAATGAAGCATTATGTTAGCCAGCAGAAAGGAAAATGCAAATTGATTCTCTTTTTGTTTAGATGTAAGTGCTTATCAAGGTTAGTGGGTATTCAAGGTCTGTGACACCAGAATAATTTGTTTTATTATAATACATGTGAAAGAAGAATGCTTCGGGCTTTCTGAGTACTCGGATGGCCACATTAAATTCTACAGTCTGGGCTTTAACAGTCTCATCCCAGTATACCACGTACTCTATCTGATTGGGGAAAAGTAGATTCAGAGCTGAAACCCTTTCAGAAATGAGGTGGTAGGATTAATCGTTATAGTGGGTGATAGCTGATACCATTTTATTCCTTGGTGTGACTATAGAATTAAAACTTGCATTTTGATTTTAACTCTTTTACAGGCAGAAACTTTCCAAGTCTTTATCTCAGGCACCTGGACACTCAGAAGATGTTCACTGTTGACACTCCCCCAGCCCAGAGGCCCATTGGAAAGCAGAGATTAAGGTCTATGTGAGTCAGTTTGGCTGGAATCTAAACCACACCTAGCTCAACCTCCAAGTCTCTATCTCTACAAAATCTAAAGCCTACAGGACCTTTTATGCTGGTCCTATCACATCCCTGAAGTAACAGCTTGATCTATGGATGCTATCACTTAGTGACACCTATCATTGGATGAAGCAATTTTTGGCAAGGCCTTGATGACGCTCTACCCAGATGGTGCCCAGGAAGAGGGAAAGCGGGAGAGTAGAAAGAATCAAACTGATGGGCAGAACATTTCTTTAGAAATATTGAGCCACAGTGAGAGCAACTGAATGTCCTTTCCAAATACAACTTCTCTCTCATGACAAGGCTAAAGTGTGGAGATGTTGGCAATGGTAAATACGACTGCTCGGAATTTTCTTTAAGCTGTTAGGTAGATACAAAATGTAGCTGCATTCTTAAGCATGTTAATGAAACAGAAAAGTCAACTTTATTAAAGTGGGCTTAAACACAGAAATGGTAGTGTCTTTCTTCCAGTAGTATATTGGGTGATATAATCTTCATGAAAAATTGGGCCTTTTATGTGGTGGGTTATTGAATGATGGAAATAGTTAGTTAGTTACTACTCTGGGGGATTGGTACAGGTGCTTTACCAAAAACATGCAAGATATGGTCGCTTTCTTCAGAGAACTCAAAAGTGAATTTTCTGCTGGATGTTTTCTGGCCTCTCATGCTATTGGTCTAAAAATAAATGGGACTTTTTTGGGGGGGAATACATCATTATCTGCCCTGGGAAAATCACCAAGAAGGATTTATACTAATTAAGAATAATAAAATATAAAAATAAAACAAACCGTATCAGTGGATTTTTGGTTTGCAATCAGCAGAAAATAACTTGAGCTAGCTTAAGCAAAAAAAGATATTTGTTGGAATATACTGAAGTTGTCATGGAGAGACTGAATTAAGTGGCCTCAGAAAGAGTAGAAACATGTCATTCCTGGGACTTCAAAGAGCAGTTGATTCTGGGCCTTCCCTCTTGAGACACACAATTAGGTGAGTCAGTTCCCAGTTATTCTGTTAAAGGAAAGGCCATATAAGAGAGAAACTGATTGGCCCAACTGGTGTGAGAGGTCAGATAATGCCACATACTGTAGCTGGGGGAGCAGGATTGTAAATTCACACATGGCCACTGAGAGGCCTTCTGGCGGTGGGAAGGGTGGATGAAGTTCCCAAGGAAGAGAAAAGTAGGAGTTGGATAGACACCCCAAAATATGTCAATTACAATGGTGGAATAGAAAAGGTTCTCATTTTCTTCAAATGCTGATCCCATTTAAGAGAAACAAATGCTGGCAGAGTGAGAGTTTCAGAATGGTGTAAAGTTTACATTTATAGAAGTGAATGATTTGGAGCAGCATTTCAGAATTTGCACCATAATTGCATGTCTTTATTTTTATTACTGTTGTCTCTCTGAATCTATTTTTTCTCAATCTGTTGCTGGTGATGATTCCATAAGTGGTCAGAATGGATCCACAATATTCTCATGACCCAGAGATACCATGGGTTCAGAAGAGGACGTGATCTTGACTGTAGGATAAACTCTAAATATCATAGCACGGCACTCAAGGGAGGTCTTTCACAGTCTGGATTTCTTCCATTCACAGTCTGGCTTCCCTTCTCAGGCCACCTTCCTCTCTTCACCTGTAGTGAAGGCAGATTCCAGTCACACATAGAACTTCTCATGGTTCCTGAACACATCACACATTTTCTATACTGGTGTCCCTTTGCTGATGCCATTTTCCTTCACCCCAAATGCAGTCCCTCTCCTCTACTTGAAACCATGTATTGACCCTTTTGAGCACTTAGCAGCGTTCAAATATATCCTCCTCTGGGAAGGCTTTTCTGTCCTGAGTATCTACCATGTGCTGGGCTGGCAGTGGTCTCTCTCCAGTCCTCAGAACATGTGCTCCCAAAGATGAATATGTTTCTTCTTACCCTTCGTGTCCTCCACAACATCATGCCCCATGTTGGTACAAGAGTCACTTCTTGAAAAAATGAATGAGGCAGTGTAAATGTGAACACGAACTTGAGACCTCCGGAACACCTCTTCCACTGCTTCCCAGAACCTTGCTGCCGTCACCTGGACCTTCCTCCTGCAGCCCATAGGTGGCACTGAGAGGTTTCCGTCAGATGCTTTGCTTTTCTTCAGGTCTGATGGTAATGACAGATCATGCAGAAGGATGCTGTGTTTGGAATGAAACCAACACGGCCACAGTGGCATATACACTTCAGTCCCTATCAATCTTGACAGGATTTTTATATTGGGAATTTATAACAAAAACCTTCCTATCCCATCACACCTTCCCTGAGCCATCCACTCTCAGGGGAATGTTTGTCTACAATTGCAAAAAAAGCCAGCAAAATCTGTAGCATATTGTCATTCCCCAACATAGGCAGCCTCCATTGTTCCTGTTATTGGCTATACAGACCCACATGCTATTTGGGTGTATGCTGTATATACAGTACATGTATGCTATACATTATATTTACATATTGATTCACACAGATTATACAAGCATATGCATGCGTGCAACAACCTTTCCGGGTCATAGGGTGATAAATCACATATGCACAAAAAAGAAAGGGAAGGAAAGGAAAGGAAAAATGATTGCTGTTTCTACTGCTTTATAGATAAGCATCACTTATATCAAAAGTGTGGGGGAGAGGCACAGAACTATAAATGAGATGAGATGTCAGACTTTCTAAATGGTTTACATCTTTCATCTTTTTTACTGTGTCCGTTTTGTTAAATCTGCTTACCAACAATCAAGGCCAGTGTGCTAATTTGCCTCATTTGGAATTGGAGAGAAATGCGGATTGATTTTCAACACCTCTCAGGATACAGGGGAAAGACCATCTGTCAGAATTAACTGGGTGTATAAATCCCTTTTGACTCATCTTCTTCGACAGTGGGGTGGAAGAGTAACTGGTCGACCACAGAGTTCTCTCTCTCTCTCTATTCACCGTAAGAAATATCCTTTCCCTCAGAGAAGTGCATCAGTTAGTATTAACAAGGAGAAAGAGAAGGAATAACTTGGCAGGAAGTTCTGAATCACCCCCTGACTTGATTCAAGAGATCATCAAGGAAGGAGTCAAGCTGCAAAGTATACATCTCTTCCTCTGATGACAGTGACAACCGGGGGTGACTGGAATGAGGGGGCTGCCTGCTCTCCTTTGGCAAACAAACACCCACTCTGGTAAGTGCCTTTTAATGTGCACCGAGCCTTTGTCTAGGAAAAAGACGCACAGTTGGAAAGTACAGAGCGGTAAGGGGATAGCTTTGACATGCTGATAAAGCTTCTCCGTTTACTTTGGACTTGACTTTATCATTTACTGAAGGATATTATTAGTGTGGAGATGATAGCCATTCTCTGACTTCTCCAACGAAAGCCAGTGAAATGCATGTGAACAAAAGGTCTGTTATGGAGAATCCTACCCTGTTTGTTCAGTGACTTTGGGATCCTAATCATACAACTTAACAGAGATAAGGCCTGGAGCGGAGGAAAAGAGCCCACCCAGTTCGGGGCTCCCAGGAAGACTAGTGAAAGTTGGTCGTGTTAAAAATGGAAGCTCATCCAACTCTGAGCATGTGTGTAGTTTTCCCTTATTGCAAATTTGATATCATAAAAATAGATTTGCTCTTTGGAGCCAGATGGCATGCAGTACTTCTGAAGTTAAATCCATCCTTATGACAATGGCCACTGCCAACAAGGAACCACTTGGACTGTGATGCCAAACTATTCAGCTCTTGGTGAGTCCTTTTCATCCGGGAAGCACTTTGAAGCCTCTTTGAGTGCAAATATGCATACATGCCCCTGGACAACAATGTGGAATCTAGCTAGAGACATTTCTTGACTTTTGTTTTGGAAGAATCTCTTTTTTTCGTTGTTGTGTTTTTATGTTTGTTTTTCATCACCTAATTCTTATCTGAAAAAAAAATTAAGAACACATAAATAATAACCTTGGCACTGATCGCCAATTAGCTGGTTGCTTTACAACATGATTTTACTGCTCATTTTCTGATGGTTTCATTGATTGACTGATTGATTGATGCTTCCATTCATTTAGCTTCCAGTCATTCAGCAAAATGGCATACATACAAGAGCATGGGATCTGGAATGCAAGATACACATTGGGCTTGTCAAGACACAATGCTTAAAAGTCATGTGATCTTGGCAAACCCTTTACAGTTTTCTCAGCTCTAGTTCTGTATTTTACATGGAAAATAGTAATAGTAATTATACTTAAAATATCATTTATAAAGGTGACTTATAAATTGTAAAACACTGCAAATGTTTTTATTCTCAGAGGCTAGAACTATGCCTGGAATATATGGTATAATTTAAGTAAATAAGCATATTTTAAGCATCTATTCTTTGCTAAGAACTGTGCAAGGAGTTTTGTAGATAAAAAGACTCATCAACAGATGAGTCTTCTGTACTCAAGGTTAAAATCTGTGAGAAGAAAATAACTTAGTCTTAGAGAAGACAAAAATTTAGTCAGAGAGTTTTCTTAAAATTTTCTATATAAGTAATTTATTTTCCAGATAAGGCAACCAACATTGTGATCCTTCAAGATCCTCAACCTTGAGGCTGCAATAACGCACATTTGAAGATACACCAGCTACAGTTATTTTAAGATATGTCACAAAGGCCCTCTAAACATAATAAATGATTCACTTTTATTTAATAAGTGATATTCTGCTTGATAAATAATTTCCTAATTCTATGGCAGTTACAAAACTTGAACTGTGGCAGTTAGAAAGCCACTGAACCCAGGCTACTTCTCTCTGTATTTCTCAGAAACCAAAACATTTTTTAGTAATAATTGGAAAATATCCATTTTTGTATTGTTGAGATCAACTGTTTAAGAAATGTATGCTTGCCAAAAAAAAAAAAAAGAAGAAAAAGTATTTAAGTTTTGGCTATTTTACTTAATAGTTATGATATTTATGAAAGTAACTTAATCTTCTGAGTTCTAGTTTTCTATGTGTACGATGGGATCATAATGCCTCATTATAAAGATGAAACATAAGGGCCAGCCCGTGGCTCTCTTGGGAGAGTGTGGTGCTGATAACACCAAGGCCATGGTGTTATGGCTAAGATCAAGGGCTAAGATCCACTTACCATTTATCTTTAAAAAAAAAAAAAAAGATGAAACACAAAAATGTGTAGAGCAACTGTACTGACTGGGAGCAAGCTAGGTTTCCATAACAAAGAGATCTTGAAATTCGGTGGCTTGAACAAATAGCAGTTCTTCTTTCCTCGTGGGGCAGTCTGAGTGGTGGCTCACAGCTACTTGGTGGTGCCAGGACCCAGCAAGGTTTCATTGCAGATTATAATAATGTGCTTCTACCACGGACACCATCAGGACAGGGATACCAGACAGAAAAGGGACACTACTTAGTGACCAGACTGGCTGTTCAAGGCATCAGTGGCATCCAGAGACCTTTGTCCACTCAGCTACCACAAGGAACCCTGAAGTGGCCACCTACAGTCCTGAGCAACACCTCATGGCCTCGTGGGGCTCCCGGACCCTCCTCACATTGCATCTTGAGGGCACCAATGACAATTTCCTAACAGTAAGGATCACAATTCGCATGATTATTGTGCATTATTATTTGCACGATTATTTGTTGATGTTTTCCCTTCTATGAGGGTTACTCTGCACCAAAGGGGGCCTTACAATACTGTGAGACTCAGGCCTAAAATTGTAGGAATGGCAGCCAGGCAGAAGGGGGCAGCTACACGGGAGACTTATTAAACAGGCATCAGGGATCACAGCCTGCCAAGGGGTTCTCAAAGGGCGTCTTTAGCCTGGTGGGATTTTATGAACCAGGGGCTGCCGCTGCTCTCTCAGAAGAGGCGTCCATCAACTCATGGTCCAGGTGCTGCAGAGGGCTCCTATTTTCCCCAAAGGCCCTGGGACTTCCCAGCTCTGAGGCCATGTTACAGATGGTACTGCAGGTAAGTGTCAGATGGGAAACCAGCATGTGTCCTTGTCACCCCTCCTTCCCCACAAACCACTTCCCGAGTCTCCCCACGCTGCCAGCAGAGGCTCAGAGGCCTGGCTGTCTGCCCTGGTCCTGAAGTTTTCTCTGAAAAGGCAGCTTGTGCACCTGTCCTGTGGAGTGTGAGAAAGCACAGGCAGCAGAGGCTTCGGAGGTGCCACCAAACAGAGATTCTGGTTCTGAGTCTCATTTGCATCTCTCTTCTCTTTGTCTTCACTTGTAGTTAAAGAGCTGCAAAGTGTCATACTGCCATAATCTTAGGCAGGTGATCCAAAGACAGTGGAACCACAGGTGGTCACCCAATGTCCCTAGTACAGTCAAAGGAAGATGAAGCATCTTGGAGTTTGATTTCACCTATATTAAATGAGAATGCCCAGGTAGTTCAAACTGCAACAACAGAACTTGGGACAAGGTCAAGTCCAGGGGTGTGGATAGAGCCTCTTTGAGGTTCAGGGAGGTCTGGACCACTTCTAATTTTGTTGAGGTAATTGGCATATCAAAAAAATAAAGAACTACAAAGCAAAACAGGCTTATAAACTTTGTAGCATATTTAACATTTTTATATTTTTCAAAATAACTCTTTTATTGTATGCTAACAATTCAACTGTATTTTCATCAAGACAATTACAGAGTTCCTAAGACATATCTATGCATGGAGGATTAAATAGTACGGTTCTGCAAAGGGGTGTATGCAGGTGATCATTCATCTCTCTCTGCCTGCGACAGTCCTGCCTGGTTTACACCTACTGTCCTAGCAATAATTATTAATAGCACTCAAAGCATATCCCAGTTTGGATAGTAAATTGTTTGGTCAACCTAGAAACAATTTTAAACCCGTGTGCTGAATACCTTCTTTCTACACTCTTCCAAGTGGCTCTGTAACTCTACGTAAAGCCTATTTAGAGAAACATCAAGTCTCAATTGAAGTCATCTTGGGAATGGGCCTTGAGAGCAAACATGGGCATCCTCTTCCACATCTAGACACCAGAAGTTGAGGTGGCAAATGGGTGAGAGGTGTGGGCCCAGCCTATTCTCAGGGATGGGCAATGAGACCCTCATAATCCCTACATGGTTTTGGACTTGGTATTTTACATACCAAGTCCCCATATATTATCTCTGCCAGTCATTTGACACTACTAAATGGTAAGCAGCAGCTGTGATATTATCTCTGCTTTACCCTTGTTGAAAAAAGACCTGAGAACTGCTTAATTTCCAAGTGTACCTCAACAGTCAGAGGCAGAAGAGGATCCAAACACAAATCCATCAGACTTGAATCAGAGCGTTTTCCCATGAGGAAGAGGAGATGTTACCCAGTGCTCAACTCCTTCAGGTTGTTATGCTTTGAAAATACTCATCTGCAGCGCTGCGCATTGTAATTGACATTCCCGGGAACAGACTTGAACTGCTGGGCCCTGTCGAACCAGGTTTGCATCCAGTTTCTGCTATTTTCTGTGATCACGTGTAAGGTATGAAATCTCTCCAAACCTTTCTTTTATCACTTGCATCGTGGGCAAAGACGATTCCTACTTCAGTGGTCTGGTTGTATTAAATGAGAGTTGTGTAATGTGCCTTGGGCATATTATGCGGGAGGCACCAAATAGTTCATTGCTTCTTTAAAGTATGTGTAAAATACTTACGTTTTTAGTGCATCTTTAAGTCTCACTTGCGATTTGTAGGACAGTGACAAGACACTTGAGGATGTTCACATTTTTGCGAGTGAAATCTCCTCTAACCTTAGGGACCCAGCTAAACCAGAAGCTGAATTCACCAGCAGAAAAAAATACACGGGTTCCATCTCTGCTTCTTATAAACACTGAATAAATCTAAAGTTCTCCACCACTGGAAAGAAATTTAATATTTAAAGGTAATTTGACCTGGACATGTGTGTATCACGAATATTTAATGAAACCTATAGCAAATGTATTTATATAGCATTAATATGAGGACATTTATTTCTTATTCATTTTCTAGGATATTATTTCTTCAGCAAGTGTGAAGCTGCCCTCTGTAAAAATACTCTGTTTTAAAGGTGCACTTAAAAATTGTGGCGTGGAGTTTTATTCCTTTTCCTGCTGCAACTATTGACACTATCTTTATGCCCTAAAAAGAATAATTCTAAGAGGATAAGATGTATCCCAAAGGCATTATGGCCATGGGGTCAGACCTCCACATTTTCACAAGGACCACCCTTTGACTCTTCATTCCGTTCCTATAATGAACAGCAGACTCTCACTTTTTCTCTTTCATTTGGTATAAGTAACTTCATTCCTTTGTGATATTTTAACTTGTTAGTGCTTTAAATCAAAAGATATGCATGATTCAATTTAGTTGATAGTTTATACAATATTTAATACATAGATTTTTTTTACAATTTATTTTTGGGATATGGTGGGATACATACCTAGAATGAAGATGTTTTTCTTTGATGTAGTTTCAATGTTGGGATTTTTTTAAAAAAGCAAAAACAAACAGCATCAACAATAAATACAACAAACAAAAGGCACTGAGTGCAGATACAAGTTAAAATTATTTTGTTATGTTTTCACCAGATCAGATGTGGTAGATTTGGAGAGAAAAAAAACAACTTGCTGTCTGATCATTTTTTTTTAACTACAAAACCCCAACACACATGAGAGGAAACAAAATACAGAAAAATGAATATCAGCTGCTTTCTTATCCTGGTAGATGACCGTGTGAGCTAGAAGGAGATGTCTCCCGCACTGCTAGAGGGTCGTGTCCACCGCTGCATTTCTGAAGACACTCCTGCTGGCTGGGTAAGTCACCACCAGAAACTTTTTTCCACATTTTGAATTGTTTTTATCTTATAAATAATGTTGTTCTTCTTATTCTAGTAAGGAAAATAAACAATACCAATATTTATCATCGGCCTACTGTTTTATAATATCATTAGCAAGATGTCATGTTTCTCTGTCTAATGGAAGGAAAATAAAAGATAAGATGGAAGTTTAAACTGCTGAACTATTAACTTATTTTTTATTTCTTTAATGTTTTCTCTTTTTTTATTGAAACATAACTGATTATACATATTTGTGAAGTACAGAGTTGACTATCAGTATTTGGGTACAATGTGTGGTGTAAACTGCTAAACTATTTAAAAGCACTGAGTTCCGAAGGAAATTTTTCAAAGACTACAAGTTTTGGAATTGTAGCCCAGAGGAATTGATAATGTGTTCATGCTGGAAGAAACGTTTGTAGTTAATGTGGAAGGTTGGTTCACATGTGGTTTTATTATAATAGTCACCAAGCTCTGCCTGGACTTTCTGTGACTTTCAGAGTCCGGTGGATCTTAACCATCCAGCGTGGGTATTTATGCCTGCTGTTTAAGGATGTTTTGCAACTCATGTTTATACCTATTTATAAAACTCTTCTGTGCCTTTGGATAGAGCCTGTTTTTCTTCTCCAATGGGGATGGACAGTATACTATAGCTGGTTGCTGCATCAGTTAGTATGACCCGAGGCTTTGAGACTGTGGGGAAAATGGATTTTTTTTGAGCAAAAAAGACAATTGTCAGTTTTGTCAGTGACTGGTTTCAGGTTAATTTTCTCTTGCCAGCACTCGATGGGCCTACTATAGTACTAATCTAGTACATCCACACACTCACCTACACATACACGTGTAATGAAAACAAAATTTTCACAAAATATTTGTCCTTACTGCATGTGATTACATGAAGATATTTTCTATCCTAGACTATTCCATTTCATTAAAGAACATTCTGGTCACAACCTACCAGATTGATTTCTTAACCCACTCATGGGGCATGACCCACAGTGTGAGGAGCACTAGTACTTAGCAAGCTACAGTGCACAGAGTGTTTGATAAGTATATATTTATTGAGTAACCCAGTTTTTACAATTTATTTTTATATTTTACAAAGACTATCCGTGGCCTTTCTCCACTGTCTCTTCTTCAAAGATCTCTGTAGTTCAGCACAGTTTTTCAGTTTTAGTGCAGAAGAGGAATTTGCAACACACTAAGAAAATTTGGGCGTGGAAGCTCTAAGTGGTGGGGGGACATAGTGATTTTGAAGCACGGATAAAATTGCCAGAGAGTATATAGGATACCTAGTTAGGTTTGAATTTCAGATAAACGATGAATAATTTCTTAGTATAAGTTTGTTTCAAATGCTGCATGGATATACTTATACCAAAAGAAATTATTTGTTACTTACCTGGAACTAAAATTTAACTGGGCATTCTGTATTTTTATTTTCTAAATATAACAAACCTAAATCCAATGAACCATGTTTTCCACTTATCATCAGCCAATTGAGCTGAATTTCAATTTCCCTCATGTATAAAGTGTAAGGGTTGACTGGATAAGCGAGGTCTCATTTCATTGTAATTTTCTAGAACTTTGGAATATATACTATTAAAGAATACTAGGCATTGAATGAATAATACTGAAGAAACCAATGTTAGTTTTTATATTTATGCTGTGATTGAATCATGAAAGCATATATTTAATTTGTGAAAAATTAATTGATAAATTCCTAAGAAAGAAAAAACAATATGTTGGACTCACTATTTCCTTCTTTATTTATTTTTTCTCACTGTTCCTCTCAACAAGCATATGCCCTGGAGTAAACCTGAGATGCAGCCCACAAATCTGACATTTCCTCACTAACTTATAATTCCTGTTGGCTTCTCAGAGTAGGCGAATTTTGCTTGCTGAGGTAGCTGTGGACTGTGCTGCTGAGATCTTCCTTCAAAAAAGAACTTGTCACTCAACTTCAAGGAGTGCAGTTAGCTGACAGCCTGCGGTTGCAGCACCTTCAGGATCCACTGCAGCTTTCCAGCTGAGTCCATGTTCCTCCCTTGCAGCCCCATCCAGTGTCAGAGCACAGCGGAGGGCACCAGGGCCTGGTGTTTCTGCCCAGCGCTGGACTCCAATGAACACCTTTGCACCAGACTTCTGGTTGGCTTGGCTGTACCTGTTGGAGCTGCATTGCAGCAGGAGGCTCTCCTTGCCAAATCCTGCCTTTTCCCTCCTTATCTTTCACAAGCCTTAGCCCGCAGTAAACTTCATGCACCCTGAAGATTTTGGCGACCCCCAAGTCCTCAGGGCTTGAAGAGGAGGCCTGTCCTTCCCTATTAAGGGTTAGCATTCCTGCTGTGTGGGGAGATAGTGCCCAGTTCTCACATCACAGAGCCCAGTCTAGGAGGTGTCCCCACCTGTGCTCCTGCTGCCAAGACAAAAACTAAAGTTAAATCATAGTATACTGGGGATGTGCTGAGCTTGATGAAGACAACAAGTCAAAGGAGCTGTAAGAAAATCAGCTATATTGGCAGAAACTATTGGAAGTATCTATAAACTGGATTTCCTCATTGCTTGATCAAGGTGACTGGGCCATAGGACTGGGTGGAGGGAGTAGGGACACTCTCTCAGGATATGGGATTTAACACCAGGGGGTGATACACACTTGTTGGAAAGTCGGCTCCTAGAAGCGTGGCAAACAAGCTGGCCCCCACCCTGAGTGAAGTTACAAAGCTGAATGGCTATGGCAGGTGATGGGTGAAGGAACTAAAAGACTCAGCAAAGCAGCCGTGCTGCAAAGGATGTAAGATTTGAGGCATGAGACCCAACAGGAGATTACACTCTACAGCAAGGCCCAAAGGACTCAGCATTCACAAGGCTGCTGGGAGTGTGCTGGCAGAAGGTGCCTGCATTGTTAACTTCAGTGGAAGCTCTCCTCTGCAGGCTGACACAAAGCTCGTTCATTGAGAAGCAGTAGGGTGATGGCACCCCAGAGCAATAGACATCGGGTGGTGGTACATAACCACCAGCAACCAGGAGTGGTTTTGTAATGACTGAGGAGATCAGAGAGGCAAGCAGGATGGGTAGACTTGGGGGAATTGTGAAGATGGTTAATAGGACAAAATAAGAACAGATTTCCAAGGGGCAAAATAGATGGGCCATCAGAGAGGGTACTGCCTAGTACATATAATCAAAATAACAAATACCAAACAACTAGGATTATTTCTTCATCCATATTCTGTCAGCCTTGAATGGGATCTGCAGCAGGAAAAGGATCTGTCCCAGGTGCAGGCTGAAGTGCAAGCATCCCTGCCACTTGGGTCATGCAATCAAGTGTCAGTTGTGCAAAGTGAAGCAGAGATGAGTTCCTGACAAACCACAGTGGGGGAATCCCAGTGCTGAGCCCTGGGTTCTGCAACAAGGATACACCATCACAATAAAGACTCATATATCATCATCTTACTGCGCCCTGGAAGAGGAGGAATATTTGAGGACAGGGACCATGCATCTGGAACTTCCATCATGAGCTGGGTTGTATTAGAGTCACAATTCATCAAGCCAGGCAGGCACCTGAGAATCTATATAATATGGGAGTGGAATGTCTGAAATTGAACCTAAGAAGAACTGGGGGACACGAACAGGCTGCATGACAGCCTGATGTCCCTTCCTCAACTCTCCCTGGTGGTCCTATGGGGCATCCTGTAAGATGAACTGAAAAAGGAAAAAATAAAAGCACCCCCTCCCCCCCAAAAACCCCCAAAACAAAGTTGGTTAACAGATAGGTCATCTCAGTGTATGGGTGCAAGCTGAAAAGGGTGGTTGGTTGCATTATATCATATTCAGGGGTGGTCTTGAAAGGCAGTGGTGAGATAAGATCTTCCCAATGGGAAAGCTTTGATTACCTGATCATTCATTTCATGTGGCAGGAAAAATGGCCTAAGCTGAGAATATGTATAGATGCATGGGCAGTGCCAACAAGTGATCTGGCTGGACAGGGGCTGATAAGGAAAAAGACTGGAAGATCACAAACAAAGAAATGAGAAAAATGGATAAAATCCAAGATAGCCCTTGGAACCACCATCTGGAATCATCCAAAAGTAAGGAAAAGGTGAAATTAACCCAAGAAATGCTGATGGATGCAGGACCCAACATAGTGGGGGATGGGAGGTTCAGTGACAACATTTCATATTACAGAATGCAAAAGGTGTCAGTATTCAGGTGAGAACACCCTCACCAAAAATGTCTATCACTGTAATATGTCTACTAATGTAACAAAATTAAAGCACTTCACAAATATTTTGAGAATTAGAGGGAGATGCTGCAATATTTCTAGTCTTAGAAAGAATAAATAGAAATGAAAAGCCCAACATAAATTAATATTAATTTAAGGTTTAGATATCATCAACTGTGTCAATATTTACTGTGCTATCAGTATTATTTTGTTGCAGTGAAGTACATTTTTTAGGGCTTTCAGAGATTTATTTCAATATTATTTTTCAGTATCAATTCATAGATTCCTTAATTGCCAAATTTTACACTGCGGGAGTTTTCCTGAATTTAATCCCCATTGTCCGGGAACAGCTACAGTACCTTAAATATTCTACTGTGGGTTGATATCACAGGCTGGGAATATATAATCTCAGTATAAAAGGCTCTCTTTTCAATTCACCTTAATGTCACCTCTTAAGACAATATAATATCTCTTCTTTTCTAATTTTAT
The DNA here is from genome assembly GCF_027409185.1 of Cynocephalus volans. Lineage (NCBI taxonomy): Eukaryota > Metazoa > Chordata > Mammalia > Dermoptera > Cynocephalidae > Cynocephalus > Cynocephalus volans. The sequence goes on from NC_084462.1 coordinate 47,620,825, forward strand.
CCATAGGTTTGCTTTCTACTATTATAATCATTATTATTAGTATTACTAAAACATTTATAGGATCTTACATCTCTCTCAGATTGTGAAACACAGTAGGTACCCATAATAGTGTGACCGGGGTTGGTCCCTAATTATTGAAATGAAAGGCTAGTCTTGTAGTTTTTGCAAGTCTTCCTGTTCAAGTTCTCTAATACATTTTTTAATCATTCCAAAGGTTCTTTGCAGACATCTTCAGATATTTGGACATGTGCAATTCAAATTTTCTTAATTTTTTAAATTTACCTTTAATCCCACCACTAAGAGATTGTTGACTACAAACACCTCTTCTTCCTACATATACCCTCAATATTTTTTCTTCCAGCTGAAGTGAAAGGAAAAAAGTTCTAGCTTATTTACCAATATTTTACATCAGTATATGGGTTAAAGCTGAAAATGGAAAGTAATTACAGCCAGAAAAAGAATAAAGCAGATGGAGAAAAAATAAGAAAGAATAGAAGAGAATTTCTCTGATATAAAGAAAAAAATGACTCTTCAAGATTCAAAAACTCACCAAGTGCTTGGAGAAAAAATATTGAAAAAAAAAAAAAGAGAATTACATCTAGCCGTATTCTGATGAAAACTCAGAATTTAAAGAAGAAACAAAAATGTTCTTAACATTATCACAGAAAAGACACGGTTGCAGAGAAAGGGGGAAGAGGTAAATTTAGCATAAACTTTTCCTCTTTACAAATCCTTCACAATGAGTGAATCACATCTACACATGCTTTGAGGATGAAAAATTGTGATCCAAAACTTCTAAATGAAGAGAAGCTAAAACTCATTCAGACATGAGGGATAAAAAATGTTCTCAGACCCACAAGATCTCAGAAAACAGATCATTCTGAAACTTTTCTGAAAAAAATTACTTAAGGACATATTCCAACAAAATGAGAAAAGAACCAAAATAACAGACACAAGAGAGAATATGATATGAAAGAGTAGAAAGAAATGAAACCCATAAACCATAGTTTTTTTTTTGTAAAGAATGCATTAAGGAATATAATGAGCATGTTAAAAAATAATTCTTGAAAGGGGAGATTAATAAAGTAAAAGTAATTTATCAATAATAATGTAGATTTCAGGTTGATATTCTTGAGAAGTACAAGGGAAGGAGGAAAATCAGAGAAAGATATTTGAGTCAACATACTTTGGAATATAAAAATATTTTTTTCCATATTATTAAATTTATTTTTTCTTAATTGACACATAATAGTTGTGTATATTTATGGAGAATATGTTGTTATTTGGGTACATGCATACACTGTGAAATGATCGATTCAGGGTAACGAGCATATCTATCACCTCAAACATTTGCCATTTCTTTGTGTTGGGAACATTCAAAATCCTCTCTACTAGCTATTTGAGATCATACAATAAATTATATACAGTAAATTGTTGTTAATTATAGTCTCCCTGAAGTGCTATAGATCAAAGTTGCTCTTTCGTGCACTCTCCGGTAACCAGATGATATTAACAGAATGTGTGACTTTCTAATTACTGGAAAAGTACAAGAATGAGCAAGCAACATGTGTAAAGTGTTCATTTTGAAATAAAACTCCCCTTTTTACTAACAAATTTTAATTATTTTTTCTATGTGTATAAATATTCTCTTTGATAATAGCAAGACTATAGAATGTTTTAAAAACCCAGTTTTTTTTAACCCACATCGTACATTTAATATATCAGACACTCTGCCAAATTTTATTCCAGAGAACCGTGTTATTTTACAGCCTACCTGCAGTGAATGACAGAGTGCCTGTCACCCCACATCCAAGCCAACACACAGTTAAAATAAAAATGTAACAGTTACTTCCTCATTTTTAGCTCAACCACTAAGTACACCATGCACAAAAATTTTCCTGCCTTGAAGTAAAATGTTTAATTTTGCTTTAAAATGAGTTAGTGATATATTTATACACCAAGTGTATTTTTCCCCACAAAATAATTTAAAATCTCTCCAGAATGGGGCCAAATGCTAGATGCTTTCTGGTTTTAGCAAATATTTTGTTTCAGGCCAGAATTATAGTCAGGTATCTTTAAAATATTTGGTAATAATTATCACCATTCCATTGACAAGAGCCCTTTGGTGAAAACACTTACAAAATTAATCATGATTATGATCAGGTTTGGATAATCGCTTTGTAAGTGATATTTTTGATTTTACTATCTAGTGTTCAGATGTTCATTTTTATTTATACCTCCCATAGGGAAGAATGTAATCATGAATTACTACATATTTTCAAGGATTTTTTTTGTAATACTTCTGCCACCATCTTGCCTACATCTTCCTTTTTCTTAATAATGAAAAATAGTGTAAAGTGTAATATGAGATGACATATCAAGAAATGTCAAGTAAAACCTGAGGATCTGAAGGAGTAACAGAATCCAACCATTAGTATGGATGGATCTCTCCCTGCCGGTGAGAATACAATCTGAAACAGAAATTCTGTTCAATTTCTCTCTCCATTTGCCTTTATTTATATTATTTTTTTATCATAGCATAATTCATTTTATTCTTTTTTCATGATTACCTAGACATTTCAACATACACTCTTAATAAAAATAGTACTTTGAACAATTTTTGGACTACTCAATAAACTTAGACTACTTCAATTTAATATACCTTTTATTTGTGTTATAGGTGACATGTATTTAAATTAAGCTATATTTAAAATCCAACAAGACATTATTGTAATTATTTTATGTAGTCAATTATCATCTCTACTTACCCACATATTATCCTTTTTGTGTGTGCCTTTTCTTTCTGCATTTCAGTGCTCCTATATGGGCTCATTTTTATTTTGTCTGAAGAACTTCCTTTTAAATTTCCTTTAGTGCAGATGTGCTGTCAACAAATTTTCTGTTTTCGTTTGAGATGTCTTGATTCTGCTTTCAATCTTGAAGTACATGCTCACTGGGTATAAAATTCTATGTGGCCCTAGAAATATTGCTGCAGCACTTTGAAGATCTGAGTTTTGCTTTCTGGATGTCATTGTTTCTGTTGAAAAGTCTGTGCTCGGGTTGATTGCTGCATCTTTAAAGATGTATGTCTTTTCTCTGGCTTCTCTTAAAGTTATTTATTTGCTCTTGATTTTCAGGCATTTTTATTTGATGTATCCAAGTGTCATTTCTTTGTATTTATCATTTTTGGGAGTTGATTTATTTAATCACATTTGAAAAATTCTTAGTCGTTGTCTCTTTAATTATGATTTCTTTTCCGTTCTTCCTTTCTTCCCATTCAGTCACTCCAATTACATGCGTATTAAACATTTTTAATCTGCTCCACATCTTTTTCACACTTTTTAAAAATTTGGTTTTGTATTATTTTTTCTTTTTTTCTTTTTTGTGACTCAGTCTGAATATTCTTTTCTAACCTATCTTCCAGTTTACTAGTCTTCTCTTCAGTTGTATTTAATTTGTTGATAAATCCATCATTTGAGTTCTTAATTCTAGTTATACTGTCCTTGGCTTATAGAATTTCTGTTGATTCTTTCTTCATCTAATTTTCATTTAACTTTTTCATCTAATATCCTGACTGTATTAATCTTAAACACATTAATAGTTAAAAATAGTTATTATAAAATTCATGACTGATAACTCCAATACCTGCATCTTCTATGGTCTGTTTCTATAGTATATTTTTTTCTGTTGTGTTTTGTTAAGTCCTTCCCTTTTTGTACCTAATAAATTTATTTTTCCTGAATGCTTGACATCATGTATAAAAAATCTAGAGACAATTTGAAGCTTTGGAAGGTGTTATCTTCTTTCTGTGAAAATTTACGTTTGCATGATCAAGCAGTTGGGGAAGTAGCACATTGTCTTCATTTAATCCAATCATCAATTGTGTGGGTTTAAAGCTGGGCTTAGGAGGTTTTTGTAAGAACTAGCTTATTCCAAGTTCCTCTTTAATACTAGGGCTTATATTTTTTAAGGTCTTAATTGAGAACCCTGGCTGTGTATCAGGACTCCTTCACCTTATGGGCTCTGAACTCCAGTATTGCCATCCTGGCTGCAAAAGACTGCTGGAAGCTCAGGCTGTCAGTTGGCACTTTTTGCCCTCCTTATCAACTGTCCTTGGGAATCAGAAATTGCCTCAAGGAGAAAAGTGATGTCAAAGGAGAGGATAATCTCTCCATGATTCTCTTATCTCTGGAATCTTAGCTTCTTTATTTTTGCTAGATGCTTGAATGTGGGGTGTGTGTGTGTGTGTGTGTGTGTGTGTGTGTGTGTGTGTGTGAGAGAGAGAGAGAGAGAGATTCACAATCAAGTAGTTTGGTTTTGGCACACAAGTTCTGCAAATCTATATACACATTGCTTCTCAGATCATCAGTGGATCAAAGAAATCTTTAGGTATATGGACATCTTTTCATCTATTTTTCTATTGACTCCATTAAAAAAATCTAAATTTGAATTTCATATCATAGCCAACTGAGTTAAAATATACCTATTCCAATTTTTAAGGGTTACCTGCAGCTTTAAATTCTGCCTCAGAAAAACGCTTCAAAACTATTTCTTTTAAAAGTCTAATTTCCAAAGTGAGAAATAATAGCAAGAAGAATTTTTAAATTTTCTGGAAAAAATAATTGATTTTTAGAAATAATTGTGTAATTTACATTGTATCTAATGATTAACTCAAATATTATAATTAACCTAGAAAATAAGTGGATATTATCTCTGTAATTTTGGAACACATCTATGAAATTATCAGTTGGAACTATATTAGTTTCATTTAAATATATTTCATTTAAATATCTACTTTTTTCACACTTTAAAGGAATTTTCCTAAATTATGAGGACATTATTGGTATACAGGTTTGTTAAGTAAAGGTTTGTTCAACCCAGCGGAATTACTGAATGTCTGTGGAGTCCCACCCTAAATTTGTCATCACCCCTGTTGGTTATAAATTTTAAATTTTTGACATTGCAGAAGAAAATATCATTAAATATGAATTTGATTGTTGGCCTAATAAGTATTTTGCAAAAGTCATTTAAAAATAAATAAAAAGTAAAAATTAAAATTAAATAGAAATTTATTTGGCTTTCTAAAAAAATGTATTTGTTCTTTCTGACACTACAGTTTTGTCATTGAGATGGTGGTGTTTTCCGGTTGTGTCACTAAACTGGAATAGCAGGAAAAGTGAATGAGCAGACAATTCAGACTTAAAAATAAAGTGTTTTAGCTATTGGCAGATGTCAAGACAACCTGAGACTTAATGAATACTAAACTGCATACCTGCCGTCCTCATCTGTCTCCAGCACAGTTGACAAAACAAGGTAGTCTTGATGTCAAAACAGACTGGGAAGGAAGAAAGAAAGACAGAAACTTGGGCAGAGTTAAGAAGTCTTACTTTTTTACTTCAAGTTTCTTTTTTTATTCTAAATTATCTCCTAAACCCACTCTTATGTGCACCCCAAATAAAGCATTTACTAGACCAGAGAAAATTAATCAGAAAGCATCTTACCACTACCTTCAACAATTTGTTAGATAAAATCCTATATACTCACATTTTTTTTTTCCTGTTAAAACCATGCATCTTCATAGTCCTTGTTTGAGAGCCAAACTTACATATGGAGATAGTGATTGATCTTGCTCCTCACTGAAGCCCTCTTGCTTTGACTCTCTGGTTCTCTTGGCTTTGTCTTTTTCTTGCCCTTGGGACTCATTACATGTTGGGATCACCCACAGTTCCATTCTTGGCCTATTCCCCTGCACAAAGAAATATTAATTAAATAAAAGCACCATTATAAACCAAGATAAATAAAATGCAAAAATAAAAAATATATCATGAAGAAACCTGAGCTAGTCTGGGAAGTTACACTGAGCAAATGGCATCTGATCTAATATCTAAAGGTTGGATAGGTGTTATTAAGGAGGCAAAGAAATAGAAAAGGTGGGGGACGTTTGATTCTGTAAATTTTGTTGTATTGACCCTCTTACATTTTTGATTTTAGTTATTTGAGTCTTTTCTCTTCTTTCCTAGTCCATTAAGGTAAAGGTTTGTCAATTTTGTAGATATTATCAAAGTACCAACTTTTGGTCTCATTGATTTTCTGATTTTTTCTCTTTTCTACTTATTTTGTCTATGCTCTAATTTAATTTCCTTTGCTAGGTCTGGGCTTAGTTTGCTTTTTATTTTCTAGTTTCTTAAGGTGCAAACATGATGATCTGAGATCTTTTTTTTTTAATTAATGTATGCATTTGCATTAAGTAAATTTCCCTTTTAGCAAAAACCAAAAAAAAAAAAGATAATTTGGAGGAAACATTCAATGTGTGGGCACAGCATTTGAAAAGGCTCTGTTATGGAAGTGAATTGTGTTTAAGGAACTGAAAGGAGGCTGGTATGGCTGGAGTAGAGAGAAAGAGGTGACATGAAGACATGAAGAGGTGACATAAAAAGGGAAATAAGGCCAGACCTCTACCTTGACCTCGTGGGCTCCCTTAAGGATGTGGTGCTTTACTCTGAAGACAACAACATGCTACTGGAGTCTTTTAGAGCTGTGAAATAACATGATTTATTTGAATTTTGAAAAGAACCCTCTGGCGACAATGTGAAGTAAAAACTGGAGAGGGAAATATTGCGCACATTGCTGATAGAAATAAAAAAAATTGTATAGCCACTCTTGAAGAGTTGGCAGTGTCTTAAATTTACCTTATGACCCATAAATTACACTCCAAGGTATCTAAGCAAAAGAAATGAAAACATGTCTGCACAAAGATGTGTACATCAATGCCCATAGTAGCATTCTTCATAATTGCCAAAAGTAGAAATGATCTGAATGTGCATCAACAGCTGAATGAATAAATAAAATAAAATGTATTTATTCAATGGTGTAACATTCTACAATAAAAAGGAACAAAGTACTTACAAACTTTGCTACTACGTGGATGAACCTCAAAAACGCTATGCTAACTCAAAGAAGTCAGACACAAAATACTACTATCTGTGTGAGTTTGTGTATATGAAGTATCCAGAAAGGCAAATCTATGGAAAATCCAAGTAGATTAATTTTTTCCATGGGATGAAAGGGGGGTTAGAATGGGAAGTGACTGCTAATGAAGCCAAAAGATCTTTTAGGGTTGATGAAAGAAAATGTTCTAAAATTGGATTGTGATAGTTGCACAATACCTTAAATTTACTAAAAGTCACTGAATTATACACTTAAAATAAATGAGTTTTATCATATGTAAATTATCTGTCAATAAAGTTATTGAATAGATGAATGAACAAGTAAATATAGAAACAGATAAATTGTGTATTTGCAAAACCCAGTTAAGAGGCCACTGAGACAGCCCTAGATAAAATGTAATGGCTGAAGCTAGGGTGGTGTCCTACATGGAGAGAATGGAATAGGTGTGAGAAATGCTTAGGAATTAAAATCAAAAGGAGTACAGGTATCTCTTCGACATGATGGTTTCCATTCTTTTGGGTGTATTTCCAGAAGTGGGATTTCTGGATTACATGGCAGTTCTATCTGTAGTTGTTTGAGAAACCTCCATAGTGTTTTCCATAATGGCTGCACTAATATACAGTCCCCCCAAAAGTGTAGGAGGGTTACCATTTCTCCACATCCTCACCAGCGTTTGTTATTCTCTGTCTATTTGACAATAGCCAGTCTAACTGGGGTGAGATGATGTCTCATTGTGGTTTTGATTTGCATTTCCTTGTTGCTGAGTGGCGTTGAACTTTTTTTATGTGTCTATTGGCCATTCTTATATCTTCCTTAGAGAAATCCCTATTCAGCTGCTTTGCCCATTTTTTAATTGGGTTATTTGTTCTTTTACTGTTAAGTTGTTTGAGTTCCTTGTATATTCTGGATAGTAGTCCTTTGTCAGATGCGTAGTTTGCAATTATTTTCTCCTACCTGTAGGTTATCTTTTTGCTCTGTTAATTGTTTCTTTTGCTGTGCAAAAGCTCTTTAATTTGATATAATCCCATTTGTTTATTTTTCCTTTTGTTGCCTGTTCTTTAGGGATCATATTCACAAAGATTTGCCAAGTCCTACTTGTTGAAGTGTTTCCCCTATATTTCTTTTACAATAGCCAAGAGTTGGAACCAACCTAAATGTCCATCATCAGATGACTAGATAAGGAAAATGTGTCATATCTACAAAATGGAATACTACTCTGCCATAAAAATAGAATGAAATATTGCCATTAGCAGCAACAAGGATGAACTTAGAGTAAATTATGTTAAATGAAACAAGCCAGGCACAGAAAAAGAAATACCACATGCCCTCACTTATAAGTAGGAGCTAAGGAAAAAAAAAACAAAACAAACAAACAAAAAAACCACAAATTAAAAAAAAAAAAGAAAAAGATACCACAACCACAATAATATGCTGAACTTTCAAAAGAAAACACAACTGAGGTTACCAGAGGTGGGAAAGGCGGAATTGGGGGGATAATAGAGGAATTGGTAAAGGGCTACAAAAAACAATTACACTGTATAATGTTGAATATACTAATTATCCTGATTTGAGCATCACATATTGTACACAGGTACTGATTTTCAATGCTGTACCTCACAGATATGTACAGTCAACTATGTTCCAAGAAAAATAAATAAATTAATTAATCAAAATAAAATCAAAAGAAATTGAGGACATACTGGACAAAGGGACTTTGGTTTAGACTCTCTCCTGTGGAAATGCCAAATTGCTTGTGAGTACTTGAACATGCCATGTTTCTTCTCACCTTCCTCTCTGTGTGTTTAACACTGGGTTTCTCAGGAGGGGCTTCCACACCATCATCTACCTGGTGGACACCTGATTGCCATTCAAGACTCAAATCAAGTGTCATTTCCCTTTTGCAGCCTTCTTTGACCCACCTCACCTCTGTTGTGCCCCCCCAGAATGTCTCTCCCATTTCTACATTAGCATTTTATTGTACACTTTTGTTTACATGTCTGTCACTCCCATTTGATCACTGTTGTTAAACACCTGATATTTGGATCTTTCCTTCCATGGCAGCATCTCTGCCAGCCATGACTAAATGATCACAATATTATATCTCTTGCTGAGTCGGGATACCTTTCAAAACAGTGCCACAGGTCTCTTCTAACCAACTGGCATTGATACATCCATGAGCTCTATCGGTCATATCTGCTCTTGATTATGATGTCCTTGACGATAGGCATCACTTATTTGTCCATGTGTTCTCTGCACCAGGAACAGAATAGATTCAATAAGTGGGTAAAAACCTTTTCAGGAAGATGCTTCCAGATTTACCCATACTTGATATACAAAGCAATTTATTCCTACCTACCATATCTCTTTCACGGCAATAAACTCTGATTTTCACCCTCAGGTAGCAAAAAACTTTGCTGAATATCATCATAGTTTATTTCCATATTTTTCTTCTGAATCCTGTGTGTTGGTGAGTATAGGCACAGTCTTTAGTCTTCCATTGTAAACTACCAAACTGCAATCTTATTATGGGACTTGGGATTTACACAATAGCCTTTACATTTTAGACATTCTGCTTTTCAGAGCTAAAGCTTTCTAAGTCAGGAATCAGGATAATGATTTAGTTAGTTATTTCTTTGAACCAGCTACTTTGGTGACTCATTTTTCTCCCTAACCCGTGCTATTATACACTAATCCATACATTACTTCCCTTCAATACAAATGACACAGACTGTTTACTTAGGATGATTTTGCAATATGCACATTAACAAAGACTTTGTGAGCAGGAAGAATACCAGTTATTCAACCAACTTAAAGAAACAGCTGAGTGTAGACAAGCTTAGCAGGGTGTTAAACATCCATTAATAATGGCAGGGTGACAAACTTGAAGGTTTTGATTTAAGTTCAGATGAGCACGCCAAATTCAGGGCTTGGCCAACTGTATTTCTAGGTTTCTCTTAGAGAAAAACAGTCTTGAGCACATAGGGATGTTTGGCTATACGAGTGTTATATGGCAGACATTTTCATAGCAGCTTGTGTAATAATTACTATGATGTTGCATATGAAAATTATTATAAATGTTGAACTTTGTAAGTTAGTCCAGATTTCAAATGCAATCAAATGTCACTTAACAATGGGGATACTTTCTGAGAAATGTCATTAGGCGATTTTGTCGTTGTGCAAACATCATAGAATGCCCTTGCACAAACCTAGCCTTATACAAACCAGTAGGTGGTATAGCCTACTGTATACCTACACTGTCTGGAATAGCCATTATAATCTCATAGGACCACTGTCATACACACTGTCTGTCATTGACTAAAACATCATTATGTGATGCATGACTTATTTGACTCTGTTTTTCTCAATGGCTGTGTTTCTCACATCACTTGTATTGACTGATGTTTCAGAAAATACCATCACAATAGTCTGAAGATCTTATTCCCTTTTAGAAACTTTAGCCAAACTTGTTTCATTCTTAGTGGCAAAAATCACTATTTCCCTTCCATTTTTATTAATTCCCAAATTATATTGTGGACACATCTGTCTTTTCCACCAACCAGTAAATTCTTTGAAAACAGGAAGCATGCTGTTTATTTCATATTTTATTTGCTCCTCTCTATTTTAGGTGCTCAACTAGTGTTACTAAGAATCTGTTACATATAAAAAAATTACATATATGTTTACGTTAGGACCGTTTCTTCATGGTTAATAAGAAATTTCACCACTGTTGAAATGACTAGTTTTCTCTAGTTTCACGTAAAATCAATAGATTTTTTTTGACACCTGCTGATCGATTACTGTGAGTTGGACATTGTAATGATCACTTTGTATCTGAGTTTCTCAATTAGTACTTATGAAATAAGTGAATACTAATAAATAAATAAATAACCTCTGTATGAAATAAGTGCTATTATTATCGCCCCTCTGTAGATGAGAACACAGAACACAGTTAAAAAACTCTTCCTTGGTCACACAAGCCACTAAATGGAAAAGCCCAGATTCAACCAGGCCCAGGACTCTGAAGCCCAGAATTTCCATTTTATTTTATTTCTAGGAAGATACCTATTTTCTTGCTTCTCCCAAGATGAGAAAACCAAAGTTTTGGTTTGTTTTGTTTTGGTTTCCTCTCCCGAGAAAAATGAAGCTTTTTGTCTGGTGGTTAAGATCAATATTCCAGGGTTTCCTTTATGTTTTTTTTTCTTTTGTTGATGTCATGAATCTAATCTGTCAGAAAATCCTGTCATCTCCAACTTCCAAATCTGTCTAGAATCTCACCACTTCTCAGCACTTTCGCTGCTACAACTCTGGTCTCAGCCACCAGTGACACTCACCTGATCATCACAATACCATCCCCTCACTTCCCACTGCTGTCTTTCTTGCACCCCTATTGACAATTCCCAAAACAGGAGGTAGAGGGTTCTTTCAAAAAGCCAAGTTAGATCGTGTCGCATGTTGCATCTAATCCCAGTGATATCCCATCTCGCTTCCAATAAAAGAGCAAGTCTTTCTGAATTGCTCTACATAATTTGCCACCACTGTCTACACTCAGCTTTCTGTCATCATCCCTTACTACTCTGCCTCACATGCATCCTGCCTGAGCCATGCCATCTCCTTCCTGCCCTTCCAACTCATGACCCTCTCCTGCCCCAGGGCCTTTGCACTTGCACTTGCCATTGCTTTTGACTGGAATACTCTTTCCCAGAACAACTGAATGGTTCTCTTCCTCACTTCCTTTAAGGCTTTGATTAAATCTCCCCTTTTCAGTGAGTCCTCCTCTGACTGTGATATTTAAAATGATAATATGCTCCTAGTTCATTTTTCTTCATAGCATTTATCACCATCCAATGTACTAGGTTTTAATTATGTATTTCTTTGATGTCTGACTCCACCCAGTAGAATGTGAGCCCCCTCAGGGCAGGGCTTTGTTCCATTCACAGCAGCATCTCTAGGAATACGTACCATTGCTTTGCACATAGTAGGCATTTGATAAATATTGTGGAATCAGTAGTTTTCATAGAACTGTACATCAATAGTTTTCTAGCATGTCTTTCAGACTGGATGAAGAAGAAATTTTGAAATATTTTGGTGTTGTTAATTAAACCTTTAAGTAATAAAAGAGCAGGGAGGATTTCCTGTGGTTGACTGTGGTTGGTTATCATCTGCTGATGTTTGGGTAACTCAGATATTCATGTAACCCACCCACCAGTCATTTCACAAAAATTTATGAAATTTCCCTCTCTCCACTAATAGCTATCAACTTTCAAATATAGATTTGAGCTGAAACAACCTCCAGCCCAGCGTTAGACTCTGACTATGGCTTTTTCAGAGACATTTATACTTAGTGTTAGGCAAACTCAGTTTTAGTATTGCAAAAATAAACTGCACAATAAGGGGATTTATTGCACAAATCTGCACAATAACAGATTTCTGTTAGTTTCTATCAAAGGCAGGATGCAGTTTTTTTTTAAGAGGAAGTAACAAAAAGATGTTTACATTTTTACTGCATATTACCTTATAATAATTCAGATGCTCAGTTAGTTCCTTGTGAATTTTATATAAAATTCTTCAAAATTACAACTTTGTTAGATTCCAAAGTATGCATTTTTTAAAATGCATAACATGAGCAATAATTTAGAATACTCTATTAAAATGATTAATAAAATAATTAAGCCAAATACTAAAGAAACATCAAAATATAAATCTTATAGGTGTTTCTCTAAGTTAAGCTGTTGTCCAGATCAGTAAAAATCAGTAATTTATTTTTAAATTCATGTATTCATTCATTCATTCATTTAAGCCCTCTGCATTCCACAAATATTATATTCTTTATATAATCTGCACTAAGAGTATATAAAGCAAAAGAATAAGATCCAAAGATTTCACTAACTGGATAGACCAATAAGTCACTTTTGATATTATATCTCATTCCTTTCACTAGACAACAAGTACAAAAAAATTACTGGGACAAACTATTTGAGGAGGCAAGAATTAAAATAGATGTCTCTATGACTAAAATGAAAGTAGAGTTTGGAAACAAATGGTACAAGCTTCACTCAGAAAACTGACTTACCCTCAGCAGTGCTGTATGAATGAGGTTGCGGGTAAAGGTGTTAGAATGCAGCAACACTTACTGTATCTTCCTTTCTCTAATATCTTTCAAAACCCTTTCTAGCCTTTCTCTATTATGCATAGCTATTTATGTCGCATGAAAGTAGTCTGTTCTTCCTGCAAAATGCATTGAAACCCTTTGTCTTAAGCCAAGGCAGTTTCCTTCAGGAAGCCTTCTTCATGTCTGGTCTAGGAGACAGGTCTCTGCAAGTGATCCTGAGACTTCCCTTCCACACTTCTTTTTGTTATAGCATGTATGTATTTTAAATTATTAAAATTATATACTTACCTGTCCAGTTTCCCCACTAAGATTGTCAACTCAGAAAAGGCTGGGATTGACAGGGTTCTGGAGAGCTTCTGGATAGCTGAACAGGTGGAAGTTCCTGAACGGTGGCGTGTCCAAAGAGGACATGGAAGCTGCACCTCCTCTTTGAAACACCTTTGAGACACCTCCCCCCCTTAGCACAGTCCCTGTATTTAAGTAGCTGTTTCATAAATATTAATTGAATAAATAAGTTGCTTTATATCAAATTGTACTTTAAATATTTGATTTAGAGTGTTCATCTGCAATGATTAAGGAAGTAGTTAATTTTTAATAATTCACCAATGCTTAGGTGAGCAGGTTCAGACAGTTTCAAAATATATTTGTTGAATAAGGGTTGGGGGGCAGGTTAATTCATGCCTAAGGCACATAAGGTTTCCAAAGGGCTTTGTATATATAAGTCATTTATTTTATAACTATTCCTTGCATAGTTAACTCTCCAAATCTCCAACAAGGTGGGCTGAAAGACCTTGAATAATGTTCAAATTAAGAAGAATTAAAAATATGAACCAAGAAGGACAGAAGAAGGGAAGTATGTGAAAATGTACGTGTTCAGTCTCGCTACTATTTCCTGGAGTCAAACTTGGTTTAAAACATAATAAGCAGACCCCAGCTTGTCATACCTACTTTCTCCCAGGGGTTTGAAATTGTAATGAAAGCATTTTAACTCAGTGGTAACTGGATTAGAGTAATGCAAGAACCTGCCACCTTGGGACCTCCTGCTTATGTCTCGGCCTGAATAAATGTGCATGGAAATTGTTTTAAACTGATGGCTGTGCAGGATCACAAGTTATAGTAATGTTGACAGTCTCAGCTTGGAACCTGGCAAAACAGCAAAAAAAGGTGGAACAGGGATTGAAAACAGCTCATTTGCTGACATGAAAGCAGCGCTCAGAGGTTTAGATGTACAACCTTTGCAGGTCAATGGTGACAATATTTGCAAAGTGCCACCAGCATCTCTACTGCAAATTGAAGCAACTTAATACGAATCCTTGCTGCAAATCTAAAGCAACTTGATTTCTTTTTCAGCCTCCAGGACTCATAAGAGCCATAAGGAGAAGTTTCTCAGACTTAAAGTGTGCAAAAGGATACTAAATCTTCCATCTCCTGGAGGCCAGATAGGAAATGAAAAGGTATAGTTGTCACATTCTGTCACAGCAGAATATCTTGGAAGTAATCCAATCAGTTTGTTCCCTTCAAAAGTGGCCGCTGTTTCCGTGTGAGTTCCGCCTTCATTATTTCGCAGGTTTATTGTACTCTGTCACAGAGGCAAAACATCTGTTGATGAAGACGGGAGGAGAAGGAGATTCTCCATCTTCCTGATGCACATTCACAAAGAAGTCCTGGTGAATTTACTGCCAGTGAAAAGTGGCAGCTTGTCAGTTTCCAAGATCCTAGCTTTGGGGAGACACCAAATGCTTCCTGACTAAGACCAAACAAAGTGTGTGTTTTCCAAACCATGTCACTGCACCCTAGTGTCAGATTTGGCAAAGTGGACACAGAAAGGATGATTCAGAAGGGACCTAAAAATTGCGTTTTGATTCCCCATAATTCAGTACTTTCATAGAAGTTCAGCTCTGCTTCCAATAAAGCCAAGTTGTTTCCTCAGGGAGATTCAATTGGAGTTCATAGAATTCATAGTTTTCATAGAATTTTCTTTGGGTCCATAGAACCAGTGAAATAACTCCTGTCCTAAATCTATTTCAGCAAGAACTCCAAAATATCATGTGGTTCTGTTTCCTTCCTTCAAGCAGAATATAGTAGGCTCTCCATTATACAGATCAGGTAAGTGAGGTTCAGGTATCAGGTGAGTTTTACATATGGCATGTGGTGACATGATTCTAAATCGTAGATCAGGATTATATTTTACTCACCAAGAACCAGCATCCAAGAGAGGGTCTGGCATGAGGTATGTGCTTCACTTCGCAAATGCTCGTTGAATTGTTTCTTACTAGATCAATAACCAGCATGAAAAACTCGCTTTCCCATAACCCTTTGTAAAGTGTCATTGCCCACAATTACTTTATGTATCCTTTTATTTGTTTATGAGTTTGTATCTTGACTCCTCGCATAACGACTGTGGGCTTCTCAGAATCTACACTTTATCATGACTTTAGATAGTTTGGATTTTTAACTAGCTTTTTCACATATCGATGTAACTTGGTTTTGAATTTTCCTCAATTTTTGAGTTAAGATGAAAATAAATAAAGTATGTAATGAACTGAGAAGGCATGCCAAAAACTATTCATGTTTTTCTTCAGTTTTGAAAGAGATAATGCCTTGCTTTTGACTGAAATGAACAAACAAGGAGGCAATATTAAGGGATGACTTCTATCCTCTTTTTTTTTTTTTTTTACTTTTTAAAATCCTCTTTTTATTTCTGTTTTGTCATGTGTATGTGTTTGTGTGTGTAGGTGTGTAGTGTGTTTGTGTCTACATTATTTTTTTTCCTTCTCTTTTTATACCTTGTACACCTTATCTGTCTGCTGTTCTATAAAGAAATCAGAGGCCATGACACTAGACACCGTGTGAACTTTTAAGTTGGATGCACGGAACCAACCCGCAAAGTTTCCCAGATATGCCAAGAGCAAGCAACTATTTCAAAGTCATATAATGGACACAGGCAGCTGGTATATTTAGTATCTAAGGAGCAGCTTTTTCTTTTCTTTCTGCTTTTTCTTTTTTTTTCCTTTTCCTTCAGTAGAAGCTAAAACTTTATTATAAAACCACAGATAAGTATATCAACTGCTAGGAGGCTGGCACAGGAGAATACAAGAAAATAAGAGATAAGGGAATTTGGTCAAATACAAAAAGTACTGTGGAATTTAAACCAAATGACAACAGATAAGGCTGTCTCTGAGTTTCTATTAAAAATGTAATAAATAAAAAATCCAAAAAAATTTTTTTACAGGCTCAGGACTTTTGTTCCTATATTACTCATCATAAATGTATAGAATTTTCCATCAAGGCAGGGCTTCTATTCACAGTTGCAGAAATACACTTTGCTGGAGTCAGGTTAAAGATGTGACAGCTTCAGATTGATGCCCTGTGAGCCTTTCAGTAAAGTTCATCATTTGAATAAATAGACTTTATTTACACACTTAAGGAAGTAGCCCCATAAAACTGCATGGAGGCCTAGTACTAAAAGCAGGAGTAATTCAATAGAAATCACCAGGAATCAAAACACAGATGATGCTTTTCGGGGAAAATTCATTGTGTTTTTATCTTATCATTTTATTATTATTTTAAATGCTTATAATTTTTTTAAGGACCCCAAAATACCCTGAAGAATGGATCTTACTGATATCTCATGTTCCACTATGGAGTTTAAATCGACCTAAATCAGATGGGTCTTAATAAAGTAAACACCTGCCCTCCACCTCCAATGATTTGCATAGATTCATGTAGACCACCTCAGTGCCTATGGCCCTTTTGACCACAGGGTAGGGAGAGAGCTTAAGATCTGGACAAAAAGGGACAGTAGTGGATCCATGGGATGACAGCACCTCTAGGGCTTGCAACTTGAGTGGGATCCGTGGCCTCTGTTAAAGTGGTCCGTGTGTCTGCTCCATCTCTGGAGGGCAATAGCCCTAAGTCATTAAATGTCTCCCCGCATAATATGGCACATTCATCAGCCTCAGCATCCCTCAAGCTCAGTTTATATCTATCTTGGGATGATCCATGGAAGGAAAAGATCACCCTACTCGGATTGTAGGTATTCAAGCCATTTTATTTTGTTCTGTCTTTTGTTCTTATGTAATATGCATATACGAGAGGACTTCCAAAACTTTGTGGAAAATGGAATTGAAAGATAATATGAATCTTTCCATAAACTTTGCGAAGACCCCTGTATATACCTTTTGTCTAGTTGAATTTATATTTTAAAGCATTTATTTATGATAATTTTAGAGCATCATATCTATATATCTCAGTAGACTCAGAAAGAATAGACCAGGTCTTATGTAATTCTTTATACTAAGGTTCCTGCCAGCTTAGAAGGGGGGGAAACAATATTGTCAACTTTCAGGAATAATTTCTATTGAATATGGCAACAGATCCTTCCTCGGCATAATAAATTTAGTGCCATAAATAGGTCACCTTTTAGTAATAGCATTGGGTATTAAATCATGAGTGTAACAACAAGCAAAACCAGAGTCTATCAGGAATAGGTTGTGTGGATAATTGTGACATTTATAATCTCATAATTCAACATCTATGTATTTTTTTAAAAAGGTCAAGTTTTGAATATCCTACTACTTTTTATTATCAAATCTTATATTTTCTGGGCCTAGGATTATGTTAGTGTTCAGAAGGTATTGAGGAATTCAGACTCAAGTGGAACATAAAAGATGAGAATCAAATCTCCCAAAATTAACTGTTAAGATGCTTAAAGAATCATTACAGCTAGGAAATCTGTGACCACTTTAAAAAAATATAAATTTTTTTGCCATTTTTTAAACTACCTAGTTCTCTTACTGAAAACAATTTAAGATTTGATAGCAACAGAACATTTCCACTCATTTATAAAGGGGATTCTCATAAATCTTTGTGGCTTCTGTGCTGTGGCCCAGAATAAGGAATGAACATGAGGTTGGATAAAGGCTGAACACCTTGCTCTCCATTCCTCCTACTATTTTTGTGAAAATTCTGCTTTGGTGTTATCTCTAAAGAGTCATGTAGAATTCTTTGTCACCCCATGCAGAAATATTTGATTAATGAGTAACTGCAATTAAATGAATTACTACATGTAAAATGTCTAGGATAGTGTCTGGCACAGAGTGCTCTGTAAATGCTGGTGACATACTTATGATTAATTTATTATTTGTATTTGTCAATTTAGATTTCTAGATGAAAACACAATTATTAGGGTCGTAGAATTTGTCAGGGCCCCTAGCAAAACAAAAATCTATAAAACCTGCGATTGTTGACAGAATATGGATATAAGTCCTTATTTTTCTTTAATTAATTTTTTAATTTAACCATTGATGTTAAATTTTAAAAATTATTTGTTTTATATATTCATAACTTTATATCATATGAAAAATAATGAAGTCCTGTCACCATGAGAATTAATTTAAAAATAATTTTATTTAATATATTGATCAATGAAGCTGTGCTATAACTTGATGACATCTTGAGTTTTATAGCTATAAACCTCATTTGTGGGTGAGTTTATATGGGTGCATATGGGTGTAATTATCTGTCCAGCTTCTATTTGTGTGAATCTAGAATGCCCCGTGGGCAGACTCGAGCTCTTCCTTTGTGTTTCACAAATCCTGAGTACTGCTCATATCTATAAGTGTCTCTGTGCAAAAAACAAAAAAGAGAGCGAGAGAGAATTTTTTTCTTAAATCTTCAGCTATTAAAAGGTAAGTTCTCTAGAGGCCTTTTCAGATATTATGTGTATATATATGTATGTCATATAAATGAAAATATCACATATTGATCTATTTAATCTCATTCTGTGGTTATTTGAAGTTTTAGTTGTGCTAACTGAAACACAAGATAGGTTTTATACTTTTTCAAAATGAAATTATTTTTTCAAATATTTTTGGGCTTTAGCTTCCTGTTAAATTACTCAGATTATGTAATGATATCTCTGAAAATACTGATATAATTAGATAAAGTAGCATAAATGAGCCTGTTTAATTTTCAGATCTACCTACAACAGCATCCATACTAAAATATTTCTAAATCTACCATGTTGGGGAATAATGATTAGGAATGCATTTGATTTAAATCTAGTAATTAAAAAACAAAAACTAACTTAGTTTTTTCTTCTCAATAGCAACATCTTTGACTTCATGTACAAATTATTCCTAAAGTCTTGGTCATAATCTTATTAAATATAATAGACCATTTTTGGTAATTGATCATTTACAATAGCTTTAAAATAATTAAATGCTTACCTAGAACAAATCAATTAACAAAATTTTTGTTTGTTTTATGTTATTAAATTATCTTAACAACAGTGAAAAGGTCAGCATTTATTAAGCACTTTAACTATTATAAAATTGTTAAGAAATATTTCACAAAATGGTTATGCCTTGAATTAGTTACACCTATTGCTTTTTTTAAACCTTAATAGCTTCCATATTTAAGTAATTCTGCATTTATTTAACAGATAAACTCTGTTTTAATTATAGAAGAATGTTGATATATTATTTCATAATAATTCTGCCCAGTAAAATTGCAATAGGTTGTTTCACTGCTGTCATTTCAGCAGAGCTAAAGACACACACACACACACACACACACTCTCACACAAATGTTCAGTTCATCAAGCTGTTACATCGCCAACGTGTATGTGTCTTTGTGTATGTTACACCCTCTAAATTCAGGTGGCCTCAAGCTGTGCCATATAACTCCAGCCTCAATTAAACTTTCCAAGGTCAGCAGTGCTGTACCAGGTCAGACATAAATAAGGCAGAGGATAGTCCTAGGGTACAGAAAAGCCATATTTATTCTTTATCCACAGTTCATGGCTATCAAATGAAGCCTAGCAGAGAGGAAAGACAGGATGAAAGGTGAACTTTCAAAAGGTTATACCTAAATGTAACCTTTGTTAAAAAAGTAAAATCAGCGTATGTATAATTCAAGACACAATGAATTAACAGTGTATGCATATGTCTGTGAATGTGTGTGTGTGTGTATTTTTTTTTTTTAAGAATACAGCTTTAACCAGAGCTCAGTGGAAAGCATGTTGGTTTGATTCAATATCATTAGCCCTGATGTCAAGAGACCCAATTTCGAATTTCCTTTGAACTACTAACTAGTACGGTAAACTTAGATTCATGTTATCACTCTCAGTTTTCTCTTCCATAATATGAGAAGTTTAAAGTAGATAAATCTATTGAATTTTCAAGTTTAAATTCTACTTGAGTCTCAATTTCACCCAAATAGTATTAGTTAACAAAGATCGAATAAACTAAGTTAAAGATAAGAAATTGAGAGAATATATCTGGTCATACACAATATACAGGGATTACTTTTAGAACATATAATGAAAAGTTATAACAAAGTGAAGACAAATTTACCAAAAAATGTACAAATAAAATTAACAGGTAATCCACTGAAGAAGAAATCAGATTAGCCAATAAACACCTGAAAAAATAATTTAGGAAATGCAAACTAAACCACAATGTTCTACCATTGTACATTTACTAATTTTACCAAATTAATAAGTCTGACCATGTTGAGGATGAGTTAGGAGTGAGATTCCCAAATTGTTAACAAAGGTGTGCCAGAGCATCCCCCCCCCAATCACATGGGCTCCATAGGATATTTTAGAAACTTGAGGGAACAACAAAGAAATCTGTTGAGCAGTATGTGTGATCCACCAGCTTGAGGGAACTCATAGTTTCAATTTTAGATTGTGCTACGTTCTCTTTGATGATATCAGATCTTTGCAAAATTTTACAATGCTTGTTGTAATAAAAAGAAAGAACCTAGAGACCAACAAGCAATTATGGACGTTATTAGGAAGAAATCCAGTCTGTTATTCTCCTCTAGTACCTAGCACAGTGCTCTCAGTTGGATGAACTGGGGTTTGATTCTTAATTTAAGCATGGGGCAGTAAACTCATTAGTAGCCTCTGCAAGCACATGACTTCTGATATTTCTCACAAGCTGAACAATAAGTACTAAATGGGGTAAATAAATTGGATAAGAAATAAAAGAAAGGAAAAAGAGATAGAGAATGCAAAGCTCTGCAAAATGGATTAAGGAAAAGAGGAAGTCTTCTGGGTAGGTGGCACAGGTTTCTAATTCCTTTTCTCCCACTCAGATATCCATGAGAAGTAAGATTGACAGATCTAGAGAAAACAAAAACAAAACATAGGACATACTTATTCTAAAACACAGTTTGTTGTTTAGCTAAAATTCAAATTTAATTGGGCATCTTGTATTTTATTTGACAGCCCTATAAGAAACTGACCAATAAGATATCAGGAAAGCAGACAGCAGCACTCAAAATTAGGGAACTGACTATCTTCATAGTAGGACTTTTGAGGACTTTCTGTAGGTGAAGGGCAAAGGTTGCAAGAATGAAGTACTCGGAAGAGTCAAAGAGCTGAATCACAATTCCTGTCCCATGAGAAAGGAAGATCCTTAAGAAGAAAATGCCACAGTCCCTGTGGGAAAACAAGGAAACAAACAGGAGTTCTTGACTTAGACAGGTGAGTGTGGTCTGTGAGGCAGTACGAAGCAGAAAACTGAAGCTGAAGGAAGGGTGAGCAACTAAAGAAAATGCCTCTGTTCATAAAAAGAAAATGCAAGAGGGTAAAGGGCATTGCCACGATGAATGTAGCAGATAATCTGAAAGAGGAGAAAATAAACTAGAGATGTAGCTCAGCTGACCCAGGGGTGAATCAAAATAAAGATTACTACAATGGGAATTTTGAGATATTAAAAGATTTGTATTGAATGTGCATGTAGGCCTGAAAACATTTGGAAAAATGAAATATAAATCACTTGAAAGTAATGATTTATTAATTATAATTTGGATAAAATTCCAGATTTTGTGAATAAAAACTAACTGGGGAGTGGAATGGACAAAAGCTATAAAAACATACTAAATTTGTGAATATATATATGTTCCATAACTCTTGATTCTTGACATGCATAATTAGAAAAAAATAGATCCAAGTAGAGTTGGGCAAACACACACACACATACATACACAACATTTAGTCTTTTGTAGTCATACTTGAAAGTTGGCTGTTAATAACTTATTTTTATAAATATGTATTAAAATTATAACAAAATGAACACAGACCAGTGATCATTAAATGTACATACCAGTTCATCATCATCACATAACATTTACTGACTGCTTGTAATAGGCACTGTTCTAACTTCTTTACATCAGTTATCTCGTTTAATTCTTACAAAACTCTGTGATGCGGATATTGTCATTTGCATTTTACAGGTAAAAAACTGAGTCACAGTAACAGGTATAGGATACTTATGCATCAGTGTGTGCATAGAATATCAGGGAGCCATGTATCAGATGCTATCACATGTAATGTCCTAGAAGCCTCAACTATAGAATTTCTTAAAGACAGTTTACTGATAACAACCCCATTATGGTTATATAATCTCTATATTCTTAAACATATTTTAAATACATGTAGGAAGAAATAACATTTTTGAATTACATACAGGTATCAATAAATCTTCTATAAATTTTAGAAGCAAAATTCTGAAATACAATTCTAGCATATTGCATTTACTGGTATAAACAAAACAATAACATAATATGTCCAATGGGAATTTAATTAAAAATACAAGAATGATTACTCAGTAGAAATCTATAATTACAACTCAAAATCAATGCCTAAAATAAGAAAAAACATATACACATGAACATACTGTTTAAAGCCAAAAAATAAAAACATTACATATCATTCACTATTGAATCTTTTAAAACTTTGGCAAATTCGAAGCAGAGGATTTTTAAAAATATGATTAAGAATACCTACATCTGGTCCCCAAAACATAGGCACTTAATGATAAAGTACTAGAGCAGGGCTGGGTACTACTGTTTGGTCTGGATCATATAGGGTTGTGTAAGGTTTGAATAACCAGGCTGGAGTTATAACAGATGGTGATAGACACAGCTCAGCATCAACAGTCTCACATTTGACTGACATTACCCTCTTATGTGGCCAGGTGGTCCCCTAGAGTTTTTGAGTTTCTATTATTTTGCCTAGAGTGATTTCAGTTAGGGTTTGGGACAAGACAAAGAGACTTATTATTATCATTTTAAAAAACAAAAAGTATTCTGAGCTAATTTAATATTACAAGAAAAAGAGATAAAATTTTTAATACAATTCTAGCAATAAGAAAAATTTTACTAGTTGCATATTTTTGACCATATAAAGAAAATAAACTTCATGACATCATCAAATGTACAGATATGCAAAATATAAGCTAATCTATAATTTCCTTACACACTAAAAAAATAAGCAGTCAGAAACCCCCTAAAACAAAAGAACCTATTTACAAAAGTTACAAAAATGTAAGAAAATCAAGCATAAGCTTATCAAACATTCACAAGACCAAGATCCGCAATGTCATAAAATTTTTCTCTGGAAAATGAAAGTTTTAAAAAACTTTAAAAACTTTAAATAAATGGCTAGTTTGTAAGTTTTTGAGTTGGAAGAATCAATATTGTAAACATGTCAATGACGTCTGTTTGTTGGTTCACTCATTCATTCCCTCAAGATTACCTAGTAAATACCTATTCTAGACCTTAGAACAAACTAGGAGTCAGAGGCACTGTGGTAAATATTCCAATTGGAGTTTTGGAAGTGGGCAAATGCTTCTGAAATGTAAAGGGAAGAATGCACAAAGGGAAGCTTGCTCTACCTGTAGGATAATAGCACTCATTTAATGGGGCACGAGCAGGAGATGAGAAAGACCCATAACAGGAGAAGATGAGAAAGCCCTAAAAATAAAAAGGCCAAAAATTAATGTCTGGTCATATTGGGTGTTGGCAAGGATTTGTGGGAAGGAAGAACTGATGTGTTGTTTGGTGAAGTGGAAATTGGCAGAATTGATTTAGAAGACAATTTGATAACACCTAGCAGAGTTGAAGATGAATGGACTTCGCTTCCTCACATTGCTGCTCCTTGGTGCCTCCTCTTAAGAAATGCTCACACTTATGCACAAAAAGATGGGCTAAAAAATGTTCACCTCAACATTCTTTGCAATAGGAAAAAAAAGTGGAGATAAGGGGAGAGAATATGCTTATTCATGTAACAGCATAAACTTTGCACATACACGTTATTAAATGAATTAACTGTGTCAACATGCATTGAAATGTATAAATCTTTAAAAAGTTTGCCAAAAAGAAAGGATGCATACAGCATGACGACATTTGCATGACTTTTTTAAAAAAGAAAAGTATACATATTTCACAGATACAACCAAGTGTATGAATGTCCAGAAACAGACATAGACTGAAAACTGTCAACTTCAACATGGTAGTTATATCTAATAAAGGATGGAGGAAGATAGACCAGAGCTTATAAGCTTTTAGATACAGTTGTAATTTTATTTTTTATTAATATTTAGTATCTGCTTAATATTGGTATTAACATTTAGGTACCCGTTATAAAGTTGGTTAGATTTATCAATGTTCGAAATCTTTGATAATTAAGAAATAAGTTAAGAAAATGAAAGCTCCCAACCTTAAAATGTAATGCTTGATAATTTGAAAGCATTAAACAAGAAAAAGAAAGTTCTTAATATAAAATTTTATGGGAACAACAGGATAACTTGCGTATATTAACAATCACTCCATAGAAAATTTTTTAATAACATGGATAAATGTTTATGATATATTAAGTGAAAATAACATATCAAAGAAAATATATACAATGATCCTAGTTTTGTGATTTAAAACACATATATGTAAAATATAATTGAAGAGTATACAAGAAAATTAAAAGTATTTGTCAGAATCAGAATTTAACATTTTTCTTTTGATTTTTTTTTCAATTAATCAAAATTTGTATGTATGTTTATAATTCTTAGTTTTAAAGGTGGATATATAAAGAGACAGATGATATTAGAAAGAATAAATGTTTTAAAACTTGCTAATCACCTACTATGCTTCAGGCATATTACTGAATAAATTAGACCACTCCATACTGCAATCCAGGGTATAAGCCAATTGCTGATGAGATGCATTTAAAGAATCAGGAAAAGGATCTTGTATCTAGAAAGAACTCAATCATATAGAGTAGAGTGGTTTGCTCAGTGTATTTGGGTTTTACTTTAGCTGGCATTTCTTTAGACGGTTGATAAGCACAGTCAAGGGCACACTGGTAACGAGCTAAGTCTGAGGAGGAGGAAGGGAGGTTTGTTAGAGAGTGTTGCTATCTATAACTTAAGAATAATAATGCCTATTTCACAGGGTTTTTAAAAAAATTTTACACCAGAAATTATTGACAAAACCTTTTAGTTCATGATAGGCACTCAATAAATGCTAATTTAATCTGATACTACAAACATGCCTTTAAAGAGAAATTTTTCTTTTAACATACGCCTTCTTCACTAACTGGCACATTTTTTCTTTTCTTATTCACAGCCGTATAGGGCCTGTTTTAAAGAAATTTGCATCAAGAAATTCGCTCTTCCTTTTGTTTCTCAAAGAAATTCAGCAACACACCTGTAGACCCAACCTGACACCATTAATACCCAGCTCTAAGTCCTACAGATGTAATTTGCCCTCTCCTACATATTTTATCCTTAATATTGGAAGATTAGCATGGCATAAAAAAATTACCTTCACTGGTCCCTGTTTCCTATTAAAGTCTTTGCAATCATCTCAAAGAGAGTAAAGATATTAATTAAGGGACAGAAACCTGGTACCTTTGCAAGTCCAAGTTAGGTGAGTTACAACATTTACTGAATTATTAATACCTTATAAAGAAAAAAAGAAGGTGTGTTCTACACTATGTTTTGTGAGGTGGCTTCAGTCTGCTTGAACTTTGTAGCTGATCTTTTATCCAGAACTTGGATTACAGCTGCAAGCAAACTCAACAGCAGGAGTGAGACAGGGCTCCTTTTCCAAGGGCTGACTGGGGACGCTGCAAAACAAAAGCGCCCCACATTCTCATCGGCAAATTCACTTGTAACATGAAGACTGACACAAAGTTCACAACCATCCTTGCATTAAGTGTACAGGAGGACAGAGAGGAGAGCCGGAAAGGAGTAACTTCTAGTAATGGGTAAGACGTTATCAGTAATGATCAGGGATTTGCAGTTGATAAAATTCTTTCCCATACTGAATTAAATTTGATTATTATGACAAGTCAGTGAATTCAGGGATAGGGTGGGTAAAATTTATTATAGATGTGCCACTGCGAGATACTCTGCTGAGCACTTCAGATGTGATAACACATTTAAAACTGTGTGTGTTATAGTTCTTGCTTTCTGGGTAGAGAGTCTGATGTCTAGAGAGGAGGGGTGATGTGACACCCCACATCACACAGCGTGGCTGAGCCAGGATTCGACCCTAGAGAAATGAGGTGGGGACAGTGTGACTGTTTGAAAAGGTGTCACAGAAATTCTTCCCAGGGAGGGAAGTGTTGTGAGAGTTGTGAAGATGTTTTGCTAAATGCTCGATGCGATAGATTTGTGTAACTCTAGAGAAGGATTTGGATGTCTTGATGCCATGAGGCAGGTGGGGTAGTAGATTGTTGTGGGAGGGAGAAGACATAATGAATAGGGAAAACCTGCTCAACATGGGATGGACATCCTCACCATGAATTGCTATAGCCTGTTAAACTGATGAATGTGGTTTTTTGTTTGTTTGGATTTTTTTTTTTTGGTAGGGGACATGTGGACATGGAAGAGCAAATTTTACGTAGGTGTAAAGGTAGTAGGAAGAGAGAACAGTGCTTAGAAATGTTATGGGTACTCAGGATGGGGGATTACCATCCTAAAGCCACATTGATGTGAAATAAGTTATACTATGGATTCAATTTGACAAGTAAAGTAACTGAATCACAGAAAGAACTTTCCCAAGGTGACCAGACCAGTCAGTGTTCCAGCCAGGATTTGAATCCTTGGAGTCTGAGCCCAGAACCTGCATGATAAACAGTTATAAAATCCAAAATGGTGGGATTCTTATTGCTTTTAAGAATTTAAAGAATTTTAGTGCATAAATAGAATAATCTTGGACCCAATGATGAGGAGAAGTTCTAGGCCTCTGTCCAAAAGATTGCTTTCCCTGTGACAAAGGAAACTGTGGATGATATTAGATAACTTAGAATTGGAATTAAAAATAAGAGAAACAAGAAATGACTCCAAGAGAATAATTTTCATAAAACTACATTTAAAAAATTTAAAGCACACTAGAAAATTAACTAGTTGATATACTTTTTTCCTATCATAAGATCTCCAAAAAATTTCATTAGTGAAATCTACATCTAAGCAGCTGGCTGCATATGTTGATTATACTGGATAAAGAAGAAGAGAGATAAGAGAGATGTAGGGTCAAGTAGAGTAATATTGGGGAGAATTCTTGCAATCTTGGCATTCAAAGGCACCCCATTGTCCAGGAAAAGGAGTAGGATTTGGGGACTAAGTCTTTTTTAGAGTATGAGCTTGTATCTGTTGTAAGAAGAATTCTTCATAATGACATTTGGTGCATGCGACATTGAAACATTAATCAGAGGTTATAATTTCTGAGATTAGACATTAGACTGAAAAATAAACATAGCTTTCTGAAGAAAGGCAGAATGGAACCACTCATAGCCAACATATGGCAAGACACATCCCTCTTTAGTGAAGTGGGAAACACCTGAGCATTTCGTATCCTTCAAAGGTTTCCTTGATGAGCGTTTCTGGTTCTTCTGTCCCAGAGGTATGCCATTGTAAAATCTGCATGCCTGCCCTAATAACAATTTAAACCTATTTATCCATGTACTATTACAAAATAGAAAAAACAACTAGAAACATTTGTTCTTATGATAATTCCACACATTCTTTAAGAACATTATAAAACTACCCCTCCTTTTTTTTTTTTTTTTTCTTCCTGAAGATTTTTTCGTCCTTTTATCTTTCCTCAGAGGTCCCATTTTCCCATGCTTTAATCATTTTTATTGTTTCCATCTGTACCTATTGTAATTTTTCCTATCCCTTTTAAAATGTGTATCTGCAAATTAGATACAGTACAATCAAAATTGAAATAGATCAAAAATGCCTATTGAGTTGTTTTTGGAATTACTCTCTATTTGGATAAGGTAAATATAGAAAATGGTGGTAAAAGCAAAGGGAAACTGAGAAAACTTAACTGCTACCATATAAGATCCAGGGAATAGTTCTAAGTAGTGGAACTTGCTTAAAGAGAAATGGGAAAAGGCAGAACATGAGAAAATGGCTACTACAGAAGTTAAATTAAAAAATGAAGAATGCAAAAATTATTTCTATAAAATGATTATAACTGCAAATTTATGCCTGCATATAAATGGGCAAGTGCAGAAAAAAACATATATGGGGAAATTTTTTCTTGGACTAGTGTAAGTTTCTACATTTTAGAAAAATTTTAATTTCCCTGATTTTAGCAATGCTATGTGTGCAATAATCAAAACTTTTAATTTTATAAGAACTATCTAGAAAATAAAAAAGGGATGCCTAGGACATCTAATAATGTAATAATACTTAAGAATAGTAAAAACGAAACAAAGAACCTCAAAGTACATATAGATCTGTACTATTCCAATGCATTTAGTAAATTCTACAGATTTATTAAATTTACATCAAATACTTTTGCTATTCATGTTTATAGTGATCACAGAGTGAAATAAATATTAACACTTTACTCCAGAATTCCTTTCCCTATTCTTCAAATTATAATAATAATATAAAAATTGGAGGAAAAAAAGCAGATAAACAAAGAAAAAGTTGGCTCAGAAAAATAGAATTTTACGTTGAGAAGTGCCCTAATGAATTATCCAGTCTAACACCCCAATTTCACAGATGACAAACTAAGGTCCAAGACCAGGACTGAATTTTTCTTGGTAATATATCAATAGAGAAACACAGAATACAGATATGCTCCGTTCTAAGACTCCTCCAGATATTTGTATACGATACTCTGTTAAAAGCCACATGACTCCAGAGAAATAAAATCCCTTTAAATGAGAGTGCTGGAATTTTCTCTGTAATTTCTTCATTAGTAGATACCATGTTTTCAATCAATGGATATCTTTCACAAGTGCAGCCAATGCAAGGAATGATAGGTGCTTGAACTTGTCTCATAAGGAAAAAAAAACCCTGAATATCATACATCCATCACAAATCATGGTTTAATGAAATTCCATAGAATTTTAATATATTTAAGAAAGAATTACATAGTACTTTATCAGGTTTGTTTTCTTTATGTTCCTGTTAACATATATATGTAGATAGATTCTTACCTATATATATATTCTTACCTATATATATATTCTTACCTAGTTAATTTTAATCAACTGTATTTTCATTTAATATTTGGTTTATGTGTGAAATTATGTCTTGAAACTTTCCTGAAACATCGGTGCCCAGTTTCTCAGCTTCCACCTTGGATCTGTAGAAAAGTTTTCCTCCTTAACTCTTAATATCAATCCTAAACTCACGTGTCATTTTTATGATCTTGCCTGAATGGATAAGACCAACCCACTGTTTCTATCAACAATAGAAAATAAGAATATGTGGAATCAAGGGCAAGGGGAAGAGAATGAGGGGCCTTGTTAAAAATACAAACATTGGTACAAATGCTCACAAGTCAAGGGCATCTTCCAACTATTTTTACATAATTGCTACACTATATCTATATGTCTTTCTCTGTCTCCTGGGAGCAGAGGCAAGGTATCTTGCAGTAACAAACAGTCTCAGAACACAAGTAGCTTCACACAACACAAGCTTATTTTTCACTTGGAGTCAACTAGGAGTTCAGGCAAACTCTAGGCAGGGGCTTTCCGTGTGCTGGCTCAGCAATCCAGACCGCTGTGTTCTACCGCAGCTCCACATCACCACTGGTTTCCACAATCACTGCAGCTGGAAGGAAGGGTGCACCATCAAGAATCAGAAAGTAAGCGCCATAGCACCAACAAAATTCAGGTGTTGCCAGTGCGGTAGTATTAAGAGGTCAGGCCTCGATGAGGTGATTAAGCCATGAGGATTCCCGTCTCCTGAATGGGATCGGGTACCCTTATAAGGGGCTTGACAAAGGGAGTTTGTTGCCCTCTTGCCCTTTCACCTTTCACCATGTGAGGACACAGCTAGAAGGCCCTCACCAGATGCTGCTGTCCTCATCTTGGACTTCCCAGTATCCAGAACTGTGAGAAATATATGTCTGTTCTTTATCAATTACGCAGTCTCGGGTGTTCTGTTACAGCAGCACAAAACAGACTAAGACAGCTCCTCAGTGGTCCACATTAATTTCATTTTAATTTCATTTGCCAGGAGTGATCACAGAGCCTAGACTTAACTTCCACTGATCAGGGAATTGCAACCCCCCTGTGTATCCTCATCAGAGGAGAATTGAGTACTGGTAAACAACAGTAGACATAAACACTCATGTAATTAAAAATATCACTGTTGTCTATCAAATCATTTGAGGATTGAGCTTTTACAGTTGTACAAACTAAAGCTTGTTAATTCAATTAGTACTGCCGTGGCTTAACTATCCATCCGTCGTGTACTGAACATTTACTATGGGATAGACACCGTGCTAACTGCTTCTAATTCCCACTACAACTCTTTGAGAGGCATGACTATTTCCATCCTACAGGAGAGGAAACTGAGACTCGGAGAGGTTAAGAACCATGCTTATGATCAACCACACATTCAATATGAAATAAAGCTGGAATTTAAATAGAGCTCAGTATGACTGCACAGTCTTAATTCGGCCCCTGGGAGGAAGAGAAAAATTATTCAGATTGTGAAATCTTGCTAGTTTAGGATTAGTTGGTTAAGGAAAAGTTAAGAACTGATGAGAAATCTACCAAACATTTCTTAAAAGAAAAGTGTCCATAATAATAAGCAGTAATATATCAAATTATTTTGGGGCCACAAATTTATTTATAATTTGAAAAAAGTGTTATTTATCTCCTCTCAAAATATACTCGTAAACAATTGCATCCAGAAAATAACAATACTAATCTCAAATATAATTATAGTTTTTTTAACTCTGATTTCTCATGCAAAAGATTGATGGCCAAATTTTTTAGGAAAAGAAGTTACGTAAATTAAACAAATCTTACATAAACTAAAGGCAGAAGTGTCAGTGCCTTTCATGTATTCATCAAATTTTTATTGTGGTACTACTATGTGCTTGGCACAGTGCTGGGTGCATTTATTGAGCAGGTTGCTGGTGTTGGGCAACAATAACAGGTTGTAACTGTGGCCTGATTTGGGTATGATAATATGACAGACAACTTTGACATTTCATCAGTGTTGGTGGCAACAAGCACAAAAGTATTGTTCACTGAGTTGATAATAGCAGTGAAGTTAGGCAGAGCTCCTACAGCTTGCTTCGTTTCAGGAGGCTAGACTAGTTTCAAGGGACAGGAGAATTCCCAAGATTCTTTGAATGAATTAGTAGTTTCTTATTTTGCAGTCCCTGAATTCATTTTTGGTTAATTATATATCTTTGTACCCATTAGATAGTTATAATACATCTGCATTTCATTGTTAATTGCATAGATGTAAAGCTGAAGTGTATTCTGCAGATTTCTGCTGTCAGAGCAATTGAAAAGAGCCCAGTACTGTGCCTACCACATAGTAGGACCACAATAAAAATTTGATGAACACATGAAAGGCACTGACACTTCTGCCTAGCAGAAACTGATGTCTCATGCAAAGTGACTCTGGCATATTTGCTTCCTTCCACTCCTAGAGTGACAAGTTCCTAAAGGAGACTTTAGAAGGCATGTTTTCCAAATAAATATTTAACCATACTGAAGTTATTTATGTCCTTTTAAGTTTTCAAAAGGGGCTCAAAAATAAGAATGCGCCTTTGAAGTCATCAGAATATTCATAACAGATGGAAACCTGCAACTTGCTGTTAAGAAATAGCAGCTATTTCATTTCATTGAGTACTGAAGGGAAATATTCTAGCTGCCAAATTCTCCATGTTTGGTTCAAAATATTTGAAGGAATGTCCTCAGTTCAGGGATCGTAAGCCCTACTTGAATAATGTGCTATTTCACTGTTTTTGTGTTCCAAGCCACCCAAAGTTCAGCCATATACCACGTGCATGACTTCCCACTCCCATGTGGTAAAATTAAAAACAATTTTGTAGAATACTTCAAAAAAAGCCTTTCGTGTTCAATAAAATCTAAGAAAACTTTACCTTCTCTCTCTCTCCCACATATACACTCACACACCTGTACACAAAGTTTCAAAGTTTGTATCTTTTCAGGAAGAAGAGATATCGACTTTAAAATTGCATAGTTAAAACTAGACATAAAAAAGTGATTTTTTTCTCCCACTTAAAGTAAATAAAACTAAGGATACAGAAGTTCTATCAAACTTCTTTATATCTAAGAGCCAAAGACAGAACCTATATAAAACAATACTGTTATAATATAATAAATATAAGTATAAATTTATATTATATATAAGTACATAAAATGCAATATAAGTCTATAATCTTTCTATCTGGGCTTGTTTCCTTTAATTCCAGTCAGTGGAATTAACTGGAATATGGTGATGGAGTTCCATAGTTTGGTGTTAGAAATTAACTTTCTATGTCTTGTTAGGAGTGAAAAATCTTTTATCAATGTAATTTAAAAAGAAAAAGAACATTTGAAACAAAATCTTCAAAAATGTTACAGAGGATGTTTATTTGTACTGGTTCACTGTGTTGTGAAGTTCCATAGGTTAAAAACCCTGACTAAAAATATCATGTCTCAAAATATGGTTTGTTAAAGCTGAATTGAACAGTTCTGTTAGAAAAGCCTTTTTCAGTTCTGCAAACCTGTGGGACTGTAACCTTCTTCCTGGCCCACACCACCACCTTCCTGCCTGGAGCATGCATTCTCAGTGTTTTGGCCGTGAATCTGAATACTCCAGAAATAATGAATGGATTAGAGTCAGGGTGGAAGGAGAGATTCTTGAGAATACTCTCTCAGATATGAAAGATAAAATAAAACTTACAATTTGAAAAATAAAGCTTTGGGTATTTTTGTTGTTGTTGTTTGTTTTTAATTGAATTGTTTTTAAATCCCTCTTGAGTGAATTGTCTAGTTTTGGCATCAGATATTTTGGAAGTTAAGTGTTTTAATTGAAAGGTTTAAGTAAAATTTTAAATCTAGAAAGCCCCATTGTTTTGGAGTATCAGAGTCTAATAGTAACTCTGACCATGATGTGAGCATTTTAGGAAAGTAATATGAGAATAATGAGGGGGTATTGCTCTTTTATGTGTGATCACTGATTTTTTTAGAGTAGTCTCTTGGTAATAGATTGTCCTTTATAAATGCTTACTTTTAGTTTGAATGGATTTTTCTGATAGTGTTTGAAAAAACATCATTTTTAAACTAGAAAACATGCATTTTGAAGCAAATAAAAGCATATGCCTTGGTATCTCTTCCTTTCCCAGGTATGATAGTTTTATTGTATAGCCATAGAATACAAAAATGAGTTTATTAAGTTTACTTCGAAATGATTCAAAGATATCTGTGTGAGCTCCTTGAGCTATGTCAACATTTTCTTGAAGGATACCTGAGATTATTTGATGTTTACTTTTTTAAGTATAGTATTTGTAAGTTAAAGTGCACAGGAACATTTTATTACATTTTAAATGTAATTCCTGATCCCCAGATGCTGTCCATATAAATCTGAACAAACCCAACACATCGCTATCTATATTAGATCAACAAATCCTTTCAGTCCCTGGGCTAGTGTTAAGAATAAGCAGCAAAAGTGAAATTCCTTGGTAATAAAACTTCTGTTTCTTGACAAGAGTGATGTAAGGACATTTTTTTGCTATGCTGCCTACACCTTTCAAAGTAGGTTACACTGTACAGCATGATTATGTCTTCCTGTCATCTCTATTTCAAAAGTGCATGGTGTGTAAATAATACACTTTTCTAACAACTGTTTTAATGGTCACTGTTTTTAAGGTCATCTTCATGTGAAATTCAAAACTGCAAAATGCTGAAAATCCAATTTTGCGTCAAAGAAAGGGATGTTTTTCTTTTTCTCTTTTTTTCTCCTTTTGGGTTTTTATTCCTATTTCTTAAAATGGCATTCTCAATGGGAATTGGCATACTCATACATCAAACTTCATTTGTGCCAACATCAGGTTAAATAATTTCTCTAAGCTTTAAGTGCACCATGAAACTGGGCGTACCTACGTGGACTATTGCTATTGACTTCTCCAATTATTACATTACACTTTTCTTCTTGAAACCAGACAAATATGATCTTTTCAGGGCTAGAAGACACAAATTTATCTCTTCCTATTGCCCCCAAAGACATTATAAGATGCTGTGTCTTGTCTTCTGGATAATGCAGGAAAAAAACACCCAATTACTGCCAGCGAGGGCACCCTGAAATAATTTGTAGATTGGACCCCCAATAACTACAGGACTACATACATGTTCCTACATGATATTTATTATTTTTTTCTGATTATGACATGTTAATTATAGAAATTTGAAAAATTATGTAAAATTACAATGAGAGGGTAAAAAGAAATTATTTGTAATTCTGCCCAGCTAATCATGATTTACATTTGATGTGTAATAAACCCTTGCCACCCCATCTTGGCCAGCTGAAGTATTGAGATGACACTGTTTTGTATCATTATGTCAAAATTTAAAATTCTGCAACCAATTTACATATACAAGATTCAGTTCAATCACCTTAAAGCATTGCAGAATGATGAGATTCTTTAAACTCCACCCTTTTGGTATAAAAAGAAAAGACATGCAGAATTTTGCCTTTGTACAAGGACAGGGAAGGGGTATTTTAATTGATGAAACCAGTTAAAACAAAACAAAGGGGAAACACAGGGTCAATAACCACAAAACACAAATAGAGGTTAAAAAATTCAAACTGGAGTAGCATGTGCATAACATAAAATTAGTGGAACACATTGCCTTTAGCAGGTAATGGGTATTAAAAATTAAATTTACTGAAAGATTAAAGAAGGCAAATCAGTAGCACAATTAACTACCAAAGCAGATATTTTTTAATGCTGTCGATCTCTTTCATTTTGTAATAGATTACTTTCTATGCTTTAAGTATAAGGCATTTTATTGTTTTCCAGTAAAAGCCTATTTTCCATGATCCCATCATATAATTTCAGTTTTGTCATTGATTAGCGTCTCAGAAATTAAACTACCATATTGATAAGAATTATGTACAAATACCCTTCTAGTCTTTTGAATTTATATATTTATCCTTTTCTTTAAAACAAAAATGGAATCATTGTATTTCATGACTTGCTTTTTCTTTAGCAACGTAATGAGGCTTTTCTTTTATGCTGTCATATTTTCTTCTAAATAGTTTTGAATGGTTTCATAGATTCCCATCGATGAATAATGCACGGCTTATTTAAGGCGTTCACTTTTTTGGACTATTAGGCTTCCCTTCCCTCCATTTTTCTCCATAATAAATAAAGCCATGATTAGTATCTTTGAATTTAAATCATGGACATATTTATGGTTTTTGTTCTTGTTTATTTATTTTTTGGGCAACTGGCCAGTATGGAGATCCAAACCCTTGACTTTGGTGTTATAACACCACTCTCTAACTAACTGAGTAACCAGCCAGCCCTGATTCCCCGCCCCCCCCACCCCCCCCATTAAACTCTGTTTTAATGGGTCTCAAAATTCTGTGACAGATTTTTGGTCAAGTTGTTTCCATTAAAAAGTACTGATTTAAAAAACTGTAACTAACTGCCACACACAAATAAATGGTCCACAAAACATTTTCCTTTCCTTCTGAGGGTTTTATGATGCATTGTTATCATTAACCAATCTTTTACTATCAAGCTTAAATAGCCAACTGTGATACACAGTTCTGAGAGCGTTCTTCCACCACTGATTAAGACTGGGGTGGCAGGTATTAAGAATAATATTCATTTAGCCTTCTGAGCTTTCTGGGCAGACTTGGTGACCTTGCTAGCTCCAGCAGCCTTCTTGGCCACCGCTTTGATGACACTCACAGCAACTGTCTCATATCACGAACAGCAAAACGACCCAGCGGAGGATAGTCAGAGAAGCTTTCAACACACATGGGCTTGCCAGGAACCATATCAATGATGGCAGCATCACCAGATTTCAGGAATTTAGGGCCATCTTTCAGCTTCTTACCAGAATGCCAATCGATCTTTTCCTCCAGCTCAGCAAACTTGCAAGCAATGTGAGCTGTGTGACAATCCAGTACAGGGGCATAACCAGCACTGATTTGGCCTGGATGATTCAGGATAATCACCTGAGCAGTGAAGCCAGCTGCTTCCATTGGTG
Organism: Cynocephalus volans; assembly: GCF_027409185.1. Classification (NCBI taxonomy): domain Eukaryota; kingdom Metazoa; phylum Chordata; class Mammalia; order Dermoptera; family Cynocephalidae; genus Cynocephalus; species Cynocephalus volans. Next base: position 47,657,178 of record NC_084462.1, read on the forward strand.
GGTCATTTTTGCTGTCACCAGCAACATTGCCACGATGAACACCTTTGACAGACACATTCTTAACACTGAAGCCCACACTGTCTCCAGGAAGAGCTTCACTCAAAGCTTCATGGTGCATTTCAACAGACTTCACTTCAATTGTAATGTTGACTGGAGCAAAGGTGACCACCATGCCAGGTCTGAGAACACCAATCTCTACTTGGCCCACGAGGACAGAACCAATACCACCAATTTTGTAGACATCCTGGAAGGGCAGATACAAGGGCTTGTCAGTTGGATGAGTTGGTGGCAAGATGCAGTCCAGAGCTTCAAGCAGTGTAGTTCCCCTGGCATTGCCATCTTTACGGGTGACTTTCCATCCTTTGAACCAAGGCATATTAACGCTTGGCTCCAGCATGTTGTCATCATTCCAACCAGAAATTGGCACAAATGCTACTGTGTGGGTGTTGTAGCCAATTTTCTTAATGTAGGTGCTGACTTCCTTAACGAATTCCTCGTATCTCTTCTGGCTGTAGGGTATTTCACACCCAGTGTATAAGCCAGAAGAGCATGCTCACGGGTCTGCCCATTCTTGGACATACCAGCTTCAAACTCACCAACACCAGCAGCAACAATCAGGACAACACAGTCAGCCTGTGATGTGCCTGTAGTCATACTTTTGATAAAGTCTCTGTGTCCTGGGGCATCAATGATAGTCAGGTAATACTTGCTGGTCTCAAATTTCCACAGGGAGAGATCAATGGTGATACCACGCTCACGTTCAGCTTTCAGTTTATCCAAGACCTGGGCATACTTGAAGGAGCTCTTTCCCATCTCAGAAGCCTCCTTCTCAAACTTTTCGATGGTTCTTTTGTTGATCCCACCACATTTGTATATCAGATGGCCAGGAGTAGTGGACTTGCCCGAATCTATGTGTCCAATGACGATGATGTTAATATGAGTCTTTTGCTTTCCCATTTTGGCTTTGATTTAGCGGTGGTTTTCATGACACCTGGGTTCTGTCGGCAAACCCACTGCAAAAAAGCTGATTTTTGTTTTTAATATAAATTCTTCTAAGTCCAATTAGAAGGTCTCCAGGTATGACTGTTTTAAGGTCTGTGACCTATTTTCATTCTGCTATGCAGGAATATTGTACTGTTTTATCTGTCCATTAAGTTGTCTGTAAATGGACTTTCACAATACTGGATATTACCATTAAAATATTTTACCACTAACACTCTTTTCTTCAGGATTTCCATTTTTATGTTTCTGTAATCCAAACATTTCTTGCTTTATTAGTACCTAAATATAGTGATCACATTCACAGTGATCTTATTAGAACACTTTAAAGTTTCTTGTGAACTTCCTTAGAGATTTTCCTTCATGTACTCATGATAAAGTTTCATGACTCATAGTCATAAGGGAACCAACTTTCCTGTAGGTTAATGATGTTCATGCCTAGTTTCTTCTTCCTTCCAGGTATATTATTTCCCAAGAAACCTTTAACTTCTTATTTAAATATGTCTCTGCTGAGCACAGACCAACAGTTTGGCAGACATACTCTGACACATTTTGATATGTCTTCTGCCCAGCTGAGACCCCTGTGACATTTATGCATTTGCCACTCACAGGTTAGGTGCTCTCCCACAAGCCAGAGGGATTCTTCCATGCCTGGAGGGTGGGCATTTATCCTGGTGTCTGAAATATCACTAACTAACATTTATTGTTCTGAGTAGTGGCAAAATGGACTATTTCTTTCTGAGATTTCATCTGGGAAGGTAGAGGAGAAACGTTGCAGCTCACATTATCCCTCCCTCTGCATTCCAAATGCAGAAGTTTTCCCTAAAAGGACTTAATGTTTTTCAGCTGAAATTAAATCTTGAGCAATTGAAACATATAAATTTTAACACTATAATGTATGCTAAAATAAGCTCTTTTTAGCAAAAGGTAAACTATAGCAGATGGAACTGAAGGATCCACTGAAGGAAGAATTGAAGAATTCAGAAAGGGTAAGTATCTTGGTAAACACAAAAGGTATATTTTGTGGAATCTTCACTTGTAATCAAAACTTTAAAAAAAAATTCATGTTGAAAGTATCAAGTTTATCAAGAACAACAATACTAAATGTGTATGTGTCTTTAAAACTTCTAAATAACTGAAGCAAAACTGGACAGAAATAAAGGGGGAAATAACCAAATGCAATGCATAGTTTAAGATTTTAGCAATCTTCTCTCAGTTTTTAGAAATAGGCAGAAAGAAAAGGAGAGTACAGATAGAGATGATTTGGAAATTATTATCAGCCCACATGATCTAGTTGACGCCAGTTAAATGCTACCCCTAATCAATATACATGGAACATTTATTAAAATAGACTACGGTCTGGGCACTGAAACATGACTTAACAAATACCGAACACTTGAAATCATTTAGTTTATACCATCTGACCACAATGGTATTTAATTAGAAATTAATAGCTATAAAATAGCAAAAAAAAAAAAAAAATCCTAAGTATTTGGGAATTTATCAACACAACTTTATATAAGCAGTGGGTCCAAAAATAAATCACATGTAAAAACTAGAAAATATTTTGGATTGAATAACAATGAAAGCACAATATATCAAAACTTGTTGGATGTAGTAAAAGTAGTTAGAGGAAAAATTACAGCTTTAAATGCTTATATTACAAATTAAGGAAGATGTAAAATCAATTATTTAAGTCCATCATTAAGAAATTGAAAAAGGAAAAGCAAATTAAACCCAAAGTAAGTAAAGCAAAAGAAATCATCAAAATAAGAGCAGAAATCAATCATATAGAAAACAGGCAAACAATATTGAAAATTAACGAAGTCAAAAGATAGTTTTTTGAAAGATTAATAATATTGATTAGTTTATAGCAAAAATGAATAAAGAGAAAGAGAGATGGAAAAAGAGACAGACAGACAGACTGACAGAGTAAGAAATAACCAATAGAAATAATACTGTGCTCCTTATTGAGGTTTTATATACATTTAAAAATTAATAATGAGCTGTTATGAACAACATTATGCCAATAGCAGAGACAACTTAGATGAACTGGACACATTCCTGAAAAACACATACTACCAAAATTGACACAAGCAGAAATAAAAAATCTGAGTACCTCGTACTTATTGAAGAAATTAAATTTGCAATAAAAATCTTTGCCACACACAAAATAAAATAAAATAAACCTCCAAATCTCGACTGTTATGCTGATGAATTCTATCAAATATTTAATGTAAAAATAAACCTATAAAACAAGAAAAGAAAGTCACTGGTCATTCTTTTTCATTACCATAGATTTACAAAGTCTCGACAAAATTTTAACAAATCAAACCCAGCAATATAAAAAAAGATAATATATAATATCCAAGTGCAATTTATCCCAAAAAGGTAAAGTTGGTTTAACACTCAAAAATTAATTAATGCAATTCAACACATTAATGGATATAAAAACAGAAAAAATACACACTCATATGAAAAGATCCAGATATTCATTTGCCATTATTGACTTCCTGTTCAAAAGAGAAACTCTCAAAACCTTAGAATACAAAGAAGACTTAATTAGATGGAAGATAGCTACAGAACATCTATAGTTAACACCATACTTTGGGATAAAATGTTCAAATATCAGGAATAAGGTGAATGTATTCTCTCTAACTTTTTTCTAGAGGTCCTAGTAAATGCAATAAGGCAAGAAAAAGGTGTAAAAAGCATAAAGATTGAAGAAAAATTAAAACTTTGTTATTAAAAAGAGTGGGCATTATTGTATACACAAAAAAAATAGGAAATTTACAAAAATTCTAGAAAAGTAAATGATTTCAGCAATACCGTAGAATAAAAGATCAATATAAAATTTCAGTTATATTTCTATTTGGTAGCAAAACACATTTGGAAAATAAAATTTTAGGGACAGTATCATCTTCTTTAGCATCCAAAACAATGAAATATCTGAAGACAAATTTGACAAATATGTGTATGCTGAAACTACAAAATATTTTTTGAGAGAAATTTAAGACAAGCCAAATATGTGCAGTGATGTATCATGATCTGTAGATTCAACACAATCCCAATCAAAACCCTAGGAGGTTGACTTATGGAAATTGACAAGGTGATTCCAAAACATATATGTACATGCAAAGAACCTGGGTAGTAAAAACAAATTCGTAAAAGATAATTCTGGAGAACACACACTACCTGATTTAAAGATTTATAAAGGTACAATATTCAAAGTATTGTGGTTTTGTCTTAAAAATGGTCATGTAGTGAACAACTGAAATGGAAAGAAATACCCATAAATAGATCAACATATACACAGACAATTGATGTTTGACCAATTTTATGATGAAAGGGAAATTCTTTTTAGCAATATTCCTAGAGCAACTGAAAGCTAACCCCAATCCATCTCTTACTCCATACACAAAAATCAGATTGAGATGAGGCTTGGATGTGAACTCACAAGTATAAAGCTTCTCAAAGAAAATATAGGTGGATATCTTTACAACCTTGGGATAAAAAAGATTTCTTACACAGTCACACAAAGCACTGACCATAAAAACTGATAAATACGGAATTTCTCAAACTTAGTCATCTCTGCTCCATAAAAGGCACCATTATAGACTGGAAATATAAGCAACACCACACCTCTGACAAAAAACTATCTACAATTTTTTTTTTTTGTCTTTTTTTCGTGACCGGCACTCAGCCAGTGAGTGCACCAGTCATCCCTATACAGGATCCAAACCCGCGGCGGGAGCGTCGCCGCGCTCCCAGCGCAGCACTCTACCGAGTGCGCCACGGGCTCGGCCCACTATCTACAATTTTTAAGAATCTCCTACAAATCAGCTATAAAAAGACAAAGAGCCCAATTAAAAATGGGCAAAGGACTTTAACCCTCACCAAAGAAGATGGAAAGAATGACAAATGAACACTTGAGAAGGTGTTTAATACATTTTGTTATCAGGCAAATATACACATTAAAAAATGAGATATTATACGTTCACTAAAATGGCTAGAAGTAAAAACTAACAGCACAAAATATGGGGCAAAGACGTGGATCAGCTGGAATTCTCACACATTGCTGGTAGGGCTGTCCAATGCTACAGCCACTGTGGAGAACCACATGGCATTTTATTATGTAGGTAAACATTTATTTACCCTACGACTCATCTATTCTAGTCCAAGCCTGAGTATTTACCCAAGAGAGGGAAAACATATGCCTGCACAAAGACTCGTAGGAGAATGTGCATAGCTCTTACTATTCACAACAGTTAAAACCTGGGAAAAAACCAATAGTCCATCAAAACAGGAATAGGTATACAATCTGTGGCATGTTCATACAGTGGTCCAGTAAGAAACAAAAGGAATGAAGTGCAGAAACACACAACGACATGGATAAAACTCAAAATCAGCATGTCATGTGGAAGAATCCAGACCCAAGAAAAAAGTATAATGCCCTTTCTATGACGGTCTAGAAGGGACAATATTAAATTCTGGTGATAGGAATCTGAGCAGCTGTTACCTATGGAGTTGGGGCACTGAGTGGAATATGGCACAAGAGAAGCTCCTGGGGTGATAAGAGTGTTCTTTATCTTTTTGGGGGGGGGGGTTAGTGGGGTGTATACAATTGAAAGAACTCATTGAACTGAGCACTTAAATACTGTGCACTTAATTGAATGCCAATTTTATCTAATTAAATGTATTTACAAGGAAAAAAGTATACTTAGGAAGCATGACTAAAGAAGTTAGAGGATCATCAAGAAAGTGTGATGTCAGAGAAAACAAGGAAGAAGAAAAATATATGGTTGAGTATATTCAAATGTGTAAGTGTGATAAATATGAATGAACTAGACTTTCAAATTAAAATACAGACACAGCCAAATTGGATTTCAAAATCAAAATTTATCTTGATTCTTTTTATAGGAGGTAGCCCCTACCAAAAGATCACAGAGAAGTAAAAAGAAGGATTAATATGTGTATGTGTGTGTGTGTGTGTGTGTGTGTAGCAGGCAAATACCAAGAGAAGGCTGTTTTAGTCAATATCAGATTAAATAGACTTTAAAGCAAAATCATTATCAGAGATAAAAAGGGTCATGAAAAAAAAGAAATAACAATTTATCAGGTAGAAACAATTCTGAATTGGTATGTACCTAATGCTTACCAATACATACAAAGCAATAATGTATAAAAATGTATATAATGTATACTAAGCAAAAAATATAGAGAGAATTACAGAGAGAAAATGATCTGAAGAGGGAGACACCAAATGGCTTATTATGGACATTACTGTGAGCTGTGCCTTCTGCGGTTTATGCCTTACGCAGTGGATAGAGTAAATCATGGTTTCAGATACCGGGTCACCTGGGAGGTACAAAACCTCAGTAGTCCCCAGCTAACCTGTGTAAGATCTAGTAAGTGGGGCTTTACTTAGGAATATTTTTAAGAAACACTAAGAATTTGGTTCTAACTGCATATAACACACACATGTAACTGTATATTTAAGTATATGTATACACACAGATATAAATGTAGACATAGATACAGATATAGATGTACACACAGCTGTTATATAGTGTGTATTTATATATATATAACAGTATATGTGTATATCTGTATCTACACACATATATGCTAAATATATGTATGTTTGTATATGCATATGTTGGTGAATATGGGCAAGGTGAATCATTAGTTGTTGGTTATGATAGATAACATAGGAAAGGTATTTGTTACATACTTACATTTTATTGTATCTTATTCTATTTTATTTTATTCTTATAACAGACTTGAATTTAGTAATATTGTCCAATTTTACAGATCAGAAAACTGAGTCATACAGTGGTACTTCAAAAAATTAGTGGAAAAATAGAATTGAAAGATAATACCAATTTTTCCACAAACTTTTCGAAGTACCCTCATACATGGTTAAATAGTTATATGAGATATACAAAATGCCATCTTTTTCTTTATTCTAACTGCTACCTTCATTGTTCATTTTACAGAACATAAAAATGGCTAGTGAACGATGTATTTTTTTTTAACTATTTAAAAAATTATGTTTAATTGAAACATAATAATTATACATATCTGTGGGGTACAGCGTGATATATCAATACATGTATACAGTGTGTAATGATAAAATCAGGGTCATTAGCATATCCATCTCCTCAAACATTTGTCATTTCTTTGTGTTGGGAACACTCAATGTTTTCTCTTCTAGCTATTTGAAAATATACTATATTGCTATATAATAAATATACTATAGATATATAGTATATTTAGTATAATAATAATATAGTATATAATATATTATATATTATATATTATATATTATATAATAATATAGTATATAATATAGTATATATTGCTATATACTAAAATACACTAAATATGCTATAGAACACTAGAACTTATTCCTTCTATCCAGCTATAATTTTGTAGTGCATCTGGGTTTTTAATTCAGGTTTCAATCTCAAGTGTATTACCTTGACCACTATTCTTTCTTACCTTTCATTAGATGGTTCAAAATGGATTAAGGAGCCAGATTTGAACCCTGGAAGAAAAGTTCACACTTGAGGATTAGTCTCAGGACCAACAGTAGAAATCTTAAGTTGGAAACCAATAATGCTGAGTCATAAAATCAGAATGACATTGAGCATACATAGAATGCTTAATGTTTTAAAAGTACATTTTGGTACTAAAAAATAAAACAAATGTCCAACACTCTCACTGACACAGAACTCAGAGAAAGATACTAAAATGTATAGCAAGTAAAGAATGGCAAATGGGAGTTAAAATATGTGGTACCTACTATTACTAATTTAAAATGTATAAAATGTCTTGATATTTTCTTTTATTTTATGTGTTGCTTTTATGATTCTCTTCTACTGGATATACAAATATTTTAAGGGCTTTTAGTTATAGGTTCATCTGCAACCTCTGTTCCTTAAACCTATTTTTTTCCTGGGAGTTATTAATTTCTCAATCAGAACTGATTGTCTTACAGTCATTGAGATTTTGTTGGTGATCATCTGGAGCACCTGCACTGAGCCACACCTTTGGGGATCCCCTGTTGCAGACACTGCCATGGACAGCTGTTGGTGACACCGTTGATTGCTGCTCTGGCCTTGGCCTTGAGCTTCCTTGGTATCTATCCCTCCACTCTATGATGCCGGATGGTAGGCTAAGGGCTAGACTGTCCTCCTTCGGGAGAACAGTAGAATCAAAACATCCCACAGTGTTTTGGAAGGAATGGAATGGAAGAAATCGCAAGAACTTAATCTTTAGTTTATCCCCTTCCCATGTAACATGGAGCCAGATTTGTCTTCTTCCATTAGAAAAGCTGCTAATGACTGTTGGCTCTAAATTTGGGTGTGGAGCCCAAGCAACCAGGAAGGTACGAGACAGCAGGTTAGTCTCTCTCTTGAGAATGTGTGCCTTGGGGAACAAGCAGTCCATTTACTCATATGTGAGAGTGGGGACCTACAATCTTAGCAACATTATTATGTTCCTAATATAATTCCCAGGAGCCAAGATTGCACAAATTCTAAATGTTCCATTATCTCATTGGCCTCCTGACACCACTATTACTGTTATTATATATCTGCAGTTTGTGATTTTGGCTTCAGCTGACATTATCAATAAATACAGCTGATTTATATACACTGTATTTTAATCTGACTTGCATCATAAAGGTGTGAAAATCACTCCTGAGAAGCTCCTCAGCTCAATTTTTTTTTAACAAAAAGATGTGATTAGGGCTCAGGTTTGTCAGAAAGGAGCAATTGATGAAAACATTTCTTTATTAGTCAGCAAACATTGAAAGATTTATTCACAATTTTGTTGTATGTGATAAAAGAAAATTAGTAAAAATTCCACTATGAGCAAATCTTATATTATGAATTGCCCTAGTTATTGTCTTATTATAAATTAACAAAGCCACAGTCCAAATAACACTGAAATCTTGAGTTTATTGAAAAAAGGAGAAGGTCAAAGAGTTAGAAATCCTGATTCCAAAATTAAAAAGATGATTCTTATATAAGCAGCAAATGATATTTGCTGTGTGTGGTAATGAAGGTGCAAATTTAATGGAAGAATAAACACTAGAAAATACCATCAGGGGTGGAGTTCCAGTTACTTAGGGGTGGGGATGATAATGGAATTACTAAGTTTGTAAGTGCGTTGTGCCTTTAGACCTGTATGAGCCAGAGAAACACATGCCACATGAATTAGAGGGACTAGAATTTTTTTTAACAGAATGAAAAACGTAATGGTCAAATGGAAGCTGTTCATGTTCTAATTTAGGAAAGCTGTGTGTGCGTGTGTGTGTGTGCATGTGTGTGTGTTTAGCATGGAAGCATTAACAGAAGGTGGGGTGTGGATGAATCTTAATTTGGGGGTGATGTAGAGGTCAAAAGTCTTTGTGTAATGTATAGAGCAGAATGCATGCTCTACATTTAATTATAAACTGGCAGAAATATTTTCTAGCCCCTTCCAACCAATATGATCACTGATTCATTGGTGATGTAAGATTAAGAAATAGCCTTATTGTTTAAAAAACTAATAAAAAGAAGAATCATCCACTGTGAAGATGAGAGACAGAGACAAAATAACTTGTCTGTAATGCAGATTTATTAATAGTCATTCACTGATTTTCAGTAAAATACTCTTCACATAACCTTGACTTTATTAAGGAGTCCTTAAGGTGCATTTGGAAGACAGATAATGAGTTTGGGGAATACCTTATCTACATCAAGCTAATCTTTAACAGCTTGGAAAAGAACTAGCATAAAGTTTTCCAATTTGAGTGACAGCAGCATGTTAAGACGAAACCATTTAAAACGTCCTTCTAATATGAAGACTTTATGGTACGTGGCAATATTTTTATAAGAACGCTTCATGGAGTAGTGGGAACATAAAATAAATAAGAAATATAGAAAACTGTGGAGCTTTAATACTATTCTTGAGGGTCAAATGAATTGCTAGTTAAGAGAATAAAGAATTCTACTGTCCGAGGCCTCTGAGTGGCACTTTGTATCTGGGTTAATAAAAGCAAGTCAGACGTCCCCACGGGGAAAAAGTGTTTCATTCACGTTAGCTGTCTCCTTTAAAGGGAGGGACAATTTGAAGGGAGGGATTTTGAGTGGCATGTCATTGTCGAGACTGCACATGCCACATTGTCAGGACTTCTATGGAGAGAAATCGGCAGAAACCTTTCTGACCCTTCCAAGTGCAGGACTGTGTGTGTCTGCGTGGGTGCACGTAAGAAGGCTGAGAGCCAAAAGAAAGAGAGATGAAAAGAAAACTAATTGAGAAGTATCTTTCTAATGAGACAGCTCATATTTACCCATGTGCAGATTCCCAAGTTCAGATTTTTCTCTTTTACTGAAAATGTGATTGCCCTTCTTTAGCATAAGACTAGACATGCCATGAGAAGCTTTTTTTTCCCCTCGGCTTCTATGCAAGAGTTACATCACACTCTAAGATAAAATGGGCTACCCTTTTCAAAGCTTTAAAACATGTTCATTAGTTAAGCTTTTTATTTCTCTTGTTTCTGATTATGTTATTTTAAGTCTTTTACTTATTTCGTTTGTTTGTTGATTGGTTTTGTTTTGATTTCCCCCCTTGCCTCAATAAATTTGGACTATTTCCTACTTCTGTCTTCAGTCCTCACAAATGTAGGATTTCACCCCAAATTTCTTCAGCCGAAAGGTCATGACACAGAAGTTCAAACCAGAAATTTACAGCAGTTTTTTGAGAACTCACTTTCCCCAGCAATAAGGCACTCCCTAAATTTGCGCAAGAGATTTGAATACTTTCTTGCTATTTCAACATTTATCCAGTTTTTTTCCAACTCTGGCATAAAATCATTTCTTCATCTAATAAGACCCAAATGGATAATTTGTAGATATTAGCGAAGGCTAAAGAGTGTCGTTAAGGATTAATCTGCAGTTGATAAGATGTGAATGTAATTGGAGAAAAGCAGGAAGCAGCTCACCCTACACTCCTCAGAAATTTCAGTCTTGGGGATAAGAAAGCTGGGATTTAGTGATTTGATAGAGCTTTTTTTTTTTTTTTTCCTTTCTTTTTTCTTTAAGAAGCAAGTGATAATTCATCTGCAAACACACCTTTCTTTGCTTCCTTGTCAATAGAAAAGTTGTTTTGCTAATGGTTATCTGTCTACAAGTCCTTGACCTGCTTGTAAACACATTTCTGCAGGAAAACCCTGGGCCATGGCCTCGGGACTTTGCGTCAACAACAAGAGATAAAGTGACCACAACTTAACCTGTTCTGGCCTGGAGTGCCCTCTGCTGCCCCTTGACAAAGCACGTCCCTAATCTCTCTGCTGAAGGAACAGATTGCTTGGAGGGCCAGCCATGAAGCGGCGTGACCTGAGCTGCTATGTGGCCCCCCCAGTCTATTTTTAAAAATTGTATCTATCCCTGCCAGGGAACCATTTAAAACCATCTTTCTATTAACTAGGAAGAAAGAAGGTCTATTGGCTGATAAATTTTGTCAGATCTGCGTCTTCAAAGTTCTAAAAGAGTTGGTAGAAAAGTGAAAAAGAGAGGGTCAATTTGGTTGATTTGATCACATAAGCGCCACGTGGTACCATCCTCCCAAGACAATTTCACTAAGTGAAGATGTTTACAAACACGAAACATTAAAATCATGTGTGTGGAATGAGTCGATTTATGTTTAGTTTTAGCCAAAATAATTTAATGTCTCAGTTTCTGATCCTAGATTCTCCTGTTTTCTTTTTCCACATTCTTTTCCTATCTGCTTTCCGTTCTTTCCTTCTTTCAACTTCCCCACCCACTTTTAAAGCTAACTTTGCAAAATCAGTCATCCCTTGAATGTTGCTGACGTGTTTGAGTTCTGGGGGAACTCTGTGCTGGTCCTATTCACCTGCTGAGTCTATTTGGTTAGCTTCTCTCCAGCTCTACCATGTTTTTGCTTCTCGGAGTTTTCCTAGGATGGTCCCATCTTCCTTCTAGACTACCCCGTTATCAGCTGTGACTTTCCTAACTTCTGTCATCGTTGCCTAAGTGTTCTTTCTTGCCTGAATTTTGCCTCAGATTTAGTTTGTTCAAAATCAAGTGTACATAAAGTTAACAAATATCCATTGATGGTGTTTTAGAAGTAAGAAAAGAAAAATAGTGCACAGGTTTTGCCCTTGAGAAGAGTATTAATTTTGACAGACGTAAAGTGACAACCAACTAATTAATGGAATGCTTGATAAAGTATTTGCACATCCAAATAGATTAGAACTGTGTATTCTGTGTGATTTTTTTTTTGTGGTTTTAAAAAGTAAATTAATAAACTCAAGTATTAATTATAGTAATTTAATGATAGATTACCTTGTATGGTTTTATCTGCTCCATGTTTCAAGCAAGGTGTAGCATGAGCAAGATTTTTGGTATGGTTTTAGGGGCTAAGGTCATTATTCTCTAAACCATAAAATGTCCAGAAAAACAACATGATCTTAAGTATGAATTTGGCTTCATATGGGATACGGATTTTACTTTTTGTATTTCTCTAAAGTGGTTTAGCCCTTGCTCGAGGTAGAAGCAAATGATGTAGGATAGTCAAAAACTGCTGTTTTGCATTTGTTTACGCGAGTAACTAGAATACTGATTCTTTAAATGCCAATTTTTCACAGTTGTAATATGGACATCTGAAGCAATAATCTACATTCTCTTTTTTGTGAGGGGAACATAATTGGCAAAGACTTTTTTTTAAAACAAAATATAGAAGAAAATTGTGCAGAAAATTATACAAAACAAAGATTATCAAGGATTATCTCCCAAAAAAGTGATTTTCAGATGTTTTTCTGCATGTAATGAGATGTCCATGAGTTTTCTCTTTTATTTGATTAAAGTTATGAATAAAATGATTGTTTTAAGTATTACAACTACCTTTAATATTTAAATTAACCTAAATTAGTTATCATGCATTATTCTGTTTCTATTTTGCTGTATTAAGTTTTCTAAAACGTTTGTATTTAGGTACTGTAATTTTACTTTCTTGTAATCAGATTTGGTAATAAGGTTATGCTGTCTCAAGAAAAGAGTTGAAGAATAAGCTCATCTTTTACTCCTCTATGAAAGAGTATAACTAGATGTGGCCTAAATTCTTCCCCCAAATTTTGATGGAATTCAATAGCTAAGGTATCTGGACCTTGGCTGGCCTCCCTTTTTTCCTTTCTTCCTTCTTTCCTTTCTTTCTTCCCTTCTTTTCCTTCTCTTCCCTTCCCTTTCCTTTTTTATGAAGTGTCACTTATTTATGGATTCCTTTTTTCTACTTCTTCTTGTGTCAGTTTTGTTATTTTAAGAAATTTATTCACTTCATTTAAATTTTAGAAATTATTAGAATAAAAGTTCATTTAAAATCCTCTTTTCCTCTCTGACGTTAATCATTTTTGCACTTTCATTCTCTCTCTCTCTCTCTCTTTCATTTTAGTCAGTGCGACTATAGGTCTTTTTCTTTTTAGTGTATCCAGATAACACACTTTGGCTTTGTTGATCCTCTCCATTTTTATCTAATTCTATACATTTTGTTTGCATGTTATTCCCATTCTTCCCCCCCACCCCGGGCTTAATTCACCAATTTTTTTTTGTTTTCTAAATTTTGAGATGGATAGCTAATTCATGGAATTTCAGCTTCATTCTTGCTTTCTTGAGTTCAAGGTTATAAATATCACATTAGGCAAAAGCTTTCATTGCATGTTTAGTATATAACATGTTTTAAATTTTTTTTTAATTGAAAAGATTTCTAATTTGTATGTTATTTCTTTTCTGACCTATGGGTTAGTTATACAGTATTATTTTTAAGCTGTTATCATTTTGTTATTGATTTCCAGAATAATTCCATTGCACTTAGGAATATTTTCTGCATGACTTTAGTCCTTTGGGATTTGGGATAATCATCCTTGTGGCTCATTCTAAGTCAATATTTAGAAATGTTTCGTGTGTGCTTTAAAAATATATCTTCTAAACTTATTGGGTGTAGTGATCTACATATTTCCATGAGATCAATTTTGTGGATCTTCTTATGAAAACTTTCACATCATTAGTAATTATTAGTTTGCTAATTGCTGTTTGAGTTTGGGGTTTGGTTAATGAGAGCTGTATTTTAAAGTCTCTCACTAGGATTGTGGATCTGTCTTTTTCTGTTTTTAGTTTTTCTCACTTTTTTTAATACATATTTTAAGGCTATGCTGTTAGATGCATTCTAGTTTGAGTTCTTGGTAAATTGAACCTATTATTTTTTGACACTTGAACTTCTCCTGCCTTAAAGTTTATTGTGTCTTCTATTAACATAGGTAAATTCGTACTTTTTCCTCTTTTGGGCCAATATTTACATGATATATCTGTCTTCAATTTTACTGTCAACTTTTTTATATTTGCTATAGTATTTATTGTATTCTAGATAAATCACACAGAATTTAGATGGAATTTGTTTTTTAGACAAATTTATTTTCTTTTATGTGGAGCACATAGTATATTAATATTTTATATAATTGATGATATATTTAGGTTTAAACATATCATTTTATTAAGTACTTTCTATTTTTTCTAGTACTCTAAGTTTCTATATCCTCTCTGTATATGTCATCTTTTATTTTTTATTTATTTATTTATTTATTTAATTTTATTTTGTCGATATACATTGTGGCTGATTATTGCTCCCCATCACCAAAACCTCCCTCACTTCTCCCTCCCCCCTTCCCCCCCAACAATGTCCTTTCTGTTTGCTTGTCGTATCAACTTCAAATAATTGTGGTTGTTATATCTTCTCCCCCCCCCCCCCCCGGTTTTTCTGTGTGTGTGTGTGTGAATTTATATATTAATTTTTAGCTCCCACCAATAAGTGAGAACATGTGGTATTTCTCTTTCTGTGCCTGACTTGTTTCACTTAATATAATTGATAAATGATTTCAGCACAGTAGCAGGATACAAAATCAACACACAAAAATCAGTAGCATTTCTTTTCTCCAATAGTGAACATGCAGAACGAGAAATCAAGAAAGCCTGCCCATTTACAATAGCCACCAAAAAAATAAAATACTTAGGAATTGAATTAACCAAGGAGGTGAAAAATCTCTATAATGAGAACTACAAACCACTGCTGAGAGAAATTAGAGAGGATACAAGAAGATGGAAAGATATCCCATGCTCTTGGATTGGAAGAATCAACATAGTGAAAATGTCCATACTACCCAAAGTGATATATAAATTCAATGCAATCCCCATCAAAATTCCAAAGACATTTTTCTCAGAAATAGAAAAAACTATCCAGACAATAAAAGACCACGCATAGCCAAAGCAATGCTGAGCAAAAAAAATAAAGCTGGAGGCATAACACTACCTGACTTTAAGCTGTACTACAAAGCTATAATAACCAAAACAGTATGGTACTGGCATAAAAACAGACACACTGACCAATGGAATAGAATAGAGAATCCAGAAATCAACCCACACACTTACTGCCATCTGATCTTTGACAAAGGCACCAAGCCTATTCACTGGGGAAGGGACTGCCTCTTCAGCAAATGGTGCTGGGATAACTGGATATCCATACGCAGGAGAATGAAACTAGATCCATAGCTCTCACCGTACACTAAAATCAACTCAAAATGGATTAAGAATTTAAATATACACCCTGAAACAATAAAACTTCTTAAAGAAAACATAGGAGAAACATTTCAGGAAATAGGACTGGGCACAGACTTCATGAATACGACCCCAAAAGCACGGGCAACCAAAGGAAAAATAAACAAATGGGATTATATCAAACTAAAAAGCTTCTGCACAGCAAAAGAAACAATTAACAGAGTTAAAAGACAACCAACAGAGTGGGAGAAAATATTTGCAAAATATACATCTGACAAAGGATTAATATCCAGAATATATAAGGAACTCAAACAACTTTACAAGAAGAAAACAAGCAACCCAATTAAAAAATGGGCAAAAGAGCTAAGTAGGCATTTCTCTAAGGAAGATATCCAAATGGCCAACAGACATATGAAAAAATGCTCAACATCACTCAGCATCCGGGAAATGCAAATCAAAACCACATTGAGATACCATCTAACCCCAGTTAGGATGGCTAAAATCCAAAAGACTATGAACGATAAATGCTGGCAAGGCTGCGGAGAAAAAGGAACTCTCATACATTGTTGGTGGGACTGCAAAATGGTGCAGCCTCTATGGAAAATGGTATGGAGGTGCCTCAAACAATTGCAGATAGATCTACCATACGACCCAGCTATCCCACTGTTGGGAATATACCCAGAGGAATGGAAATCATCAAGTTGAAGGTATACCTGTTCCCCAATGTTTATCGCAGCACTCTTTACAATAGCCAAGAGTTGGAACCAGCCCAAATGCCCATCATCAGATGAGTGGATACGGAAAATGTGGTTCATCTACACAATGGAATACTACTCAGCTATAAAAACGAATGAAATACTGCCATTTGCAACAACATGGATGGACCTTGAGAGAATTATATGTCATCTTTTAAAATATTTTTATTTTCTCATTTCTACTCTATTAGCTTGGAAGTCATATGCTCTTTCACTATTTTATTAGTGGCTAGCCTAAAGATGAGAGCATGTATTTTTCAGGTTATGAGAGGTATATTAATTGGTATTGTTACTTCCTTTTCAGACAATGCAAGACTGGGCACTTGAAATCTTTTTCTATCTCCATATCCATACATTATTGCTAAAATTTTTTATAATTCTAAATATATAAACACAATAAGATATTATTACCATTTTTCTTATAGTTAATTTTACTCTTTATCTATCCATGCTTTTAATTTCTTTCTGGATTTCTGATCTTCCATCTCACATGTTTTCTTCTGTCTGAAAACACCTTTTAGCACTCCCTTTTGTGTGGGATGCTGGTAATAAATCCTTTTAATGTTTGTCTAAAAATTGCTATAATTCTCATTTCTTTTGAAGGGGCAATTTTTATTGGATATGAAGTTATAGATTGGTAGTTATTTCTTTTTAACATTTCAAAAAATATCCCATTGCCCTCTGCCTCGTATGTTTCCATTGAGAAGTTAGATGTATATCTTAGTGTTGTTCCTTTAGAGAAATTTTTTCCCCTCTGGATATATATTTTTATTTATTTATTTATTTTTTATTTTTTTAAATTTTATTTTGTCGATATACATTGTGGCTGATTATTGTTCCCCATCACCAAAACCTCCCTCCCTCCTCCCTCCCCCCTCCCAATGTCCCCTCTGTTTGCTTGTCATATCAACTTCAAGTAATTGTGGTTGTTATATCTTCTCCCCCCCCCCCGGTTTTTTTGGTGTGTGTGTGTGTGTGTGTGATTTTATATATTAATTTTTAGCTCCCGCCAATAAGTGAGAACATGTGGTATTTCTCTTTCTGTGCCTGACTCATTTCACTTAATATAATTCTCTCAAGGTCCACCTCTGGATATATATTTTTAAAGAGTTTTCTGTTTATGTCCTGTTTTCGCCAGTACATAGATTTTCATTTTTTGCCCAGGTTTTCTAGCTGTCTACAGAGGAAATTTTGAGCAAATGAACTAGTGCACTATAACCAGAAGACTGTATGGTAATATATAGTCCACACTAATACCTAATGATTTTGAAATAGCTCTACTGTTAGCCCTTCCCTTTCAAAAGATGCAACTCTGTTCTTTACTCCACTTAGGAATTTACACTTACTTAAACCCTCTGTACTCTGATAGCCTTTAATTAATTGCTTTAATGATTTTTATATCTCTCTGTCCAGTCAAACATGAATTATTTCCAATTTTGTGAGTGTCAGTTAAGAGATTCTTACAACGCCCTAGGATCTGAACTGGCCTTTGGGGAAGTCAGTGACTTTTCTTTTTTTCTTTCTTTTTTAACAGCAATCATATTATTGTTGTCATTTTTAGAAATGGTTGCATTTGGGATTATACCTTTCCTCAAATTTATTTGGAAAATAAAATTTCCAAATAAATTACTCAGTAATTAACTGTCAGGAAAATGTTTATACCCAAGATAGAAAAGATTTTTAAGAAATACTCCTCTTTCACAAATTATTTTCAGATTTTAAAGAATGGCATTCAATATTCTTCATGATTTGCCTCCTGATCATCTATTATTGAGGGACGGTGTACCCGGTAGTGAGCACATTTCAGAAAAACCCACTTAACCTCAAAACAAATTTGAAGTATTACGTAGTGGACATATATTTTGTATAGAAATATTATATACTGAATAAGCGTACACTAAAATTAAAAAATCTAAATCTTCTTAACATTTATATTTTGGGAATCGTCTGGTTATAGGGAAGAAAGACCATGTTAATATGAGCGAAGAAAAGCGATAATTTATTAAAAGAACTCCCCAAATCCAAGGTTAGATACAAAACCATATTTCATTTCCATATTGGAACAGTGGACTGGAGAGACAGCAAACAAGGTGAACCTACTGTTTCTGTCAGCCCCATGAACTCTCACCATTTTTACCTTCCTAAGTGCTTCATTTTTCTCTTTCTCCTTTGTAGGATAGCTTCTCAGCTTAGGCAAGCAAATGGGTAATGAATACCACAGCATGGCTGTTTTACGTCACTTCCCAGGTCAATCAATTAACAGAAGCGTACTCGCCTCCCTGTGTCCTATTTCCATACTTCTAAGAGAAAAATGCTATTGAGCTTGTTTCAGCCAGGTGGTCATCCACACTTCAATGAGCCATGGCCAGAGTGCCAAGATAATCGTCCACACAAGGCTCTGAACCTTGGCATAAAGAGAAGCTCTCAGAGAATAGGGTATGACACCTAAAGTTTATACATTAAAGTTTTCTGTGTTGAAATTGCTAATTCTAAAAGAAGTAAAAAATAGCATTTGCAATGAAGTGAACTTTATCCTTAATTTGTTCCTAAAGCTATGTTTGTATCCTTTTGTTCCAAGATTCTTCTTTCTCTTTGTCTGCCTGAGGTAGGCATCATCCATGTCTGACTACATTTTTCTTCTCTAAATAACTCACGTCCTCCTGGACCCTTTGCTCCAAGCTACCAACATCCTCATTGTCATCAATGGATCTCATCTAAGCTACATATTTCAGGGCCCAATTGTGTTTCCATGCCACCTTTATGAATTCTCTTAGAAAAAGAGCTTGATTATCATTATTTTTCACTTAACTCTTTTCTCTGGGTAGTTCCTCCATGTGCTAAAGATGAGTCTCCAGTGTAATGAATGAGTCACATCAGGGAAAGGGTGAGAGATGAGAGACTGCACAACAACTTGATCATCTTGATGACTCCATTTGAAACAAGGAGCCTCTTTCATTATTCTTCAGTGATCAGGTTAAAGAAAATTCTAGGGAATCTAAAAATTAGACTGAGACCAACCAAAGCATAAACTTGTCAGGACAGGGTGGTCACAGCAGATTTTTAGGGTTTAGTGGTGGTAATTGTTGGGGGACACAATTATTCTGTGGAGATGTCACAATGCTTTTCTGAGGTCCACAGGGAGAAGAAGGAAAAAAAAAAAAAAGACCCTCAGCCAGTTAATCAGCTTAAGATATGACTTCTCCACACACTTCTCCCAGAATGATTTGCCATGGAGAACTTTGTAAAAATGGCAGCATAATGAATTAACACTTCGGTTGAATCTTGGTAATTCCCTCATAATGTCCAGTGTTGACTCCCTTTCCACGTATTTCACAGAGGCAGAGATATGGTCTTAAGTGGGATTTAAGTGGGATTTATTCCCTAAATTATAAATAGGTATTCCTAAGTGGGTGTTCATAACTCAGGCACTGCCATGTACACATGTAATTTTCATATAGAAACATTCAGAGCACCTGTTTTGTATATATTAATGCAATCTGTGCTTTTATTTGGGGTTGTAAATCAATTCATAAATTAATTTACATTGAGGTCGTAAATGAATAACAAAAAATTATATTCAGCTATAACATACACATATTAAATTAGGAATCTTTTTGGAATTTTCTGTTTCCTTAATTTTTATTAGTGTTTGTCATTCATGATTTGGTGTTTGTTATTGGTTTGTACTACTTTTTTGGTATTGTTTTCTCTTCTTGCCCTACTAACCCCCCCCCAAATATTTATTAATATCTTCTACAATTGACTTCTGAATCTATTTCTTATTTTCCTATCTGCAATTTAGCGGTTGTCATAATTTGGATGGTGATTTTGAAATCTCTCATT
Organism: Cynocephalus volans; assembly: GCF_027409185.1. Classification (NCBI taxonomy): domain Eukaryota; kingdom Metazoa; phylum Chordata; class Mammalia; order Dermoptera; family Cynocephalidae; genus Cynocephalus; species Cynocephalus volans. Next base: position 47,677,387 of record NC_084462.1, read on the forward strand.
TTTGATATTTCTTACTGGATTCCATATTCAATCTTGTATATTTGGTTTTTATGAATGCTGAATTTCCAGGTTATTTGAAAGAAGTTACAGAGTGAAATATAAATTTTTCCTGGCTGTCTAACCCTGTAATTACTGAGTGAACTGCACTAATTTATCTTACACTGGCTTTTCTTAAATTAGGCACAAATTTGAACTTCCAAATATGATCATTTTCCCCATTTTCAAAGCTTGAGAACTTAGATTTGGGAAGCTTCTGAATGTCATAATACTCAATGAAGCAGAATTTTTGTTTTGTTTTTTAATGAATGTGAGGCCTCTCAGCACACTTGAAATCTCTGAAGAATTTGACAATATTGACTGCCATCATCCTCTTGAAACTCTTCTATTCTTGAAATTAGTTTTGGTCTTGGTTTCCTTCATGTTTCATTCTTGATTCAGCTCCCAACATTCTAAATTCTAAAATATTTTTGAACGGAGAAAAAACAATGCAAGCCAAAGTGTTTTTTTTTTTTTTTTTTTTACTACATTCTTATTTAGCAACAGTCAACACAGAAGACTGTCATCTGTGACCAAATGTGTAGAAATGTCTTCCCACCAGCAGGAGCAAGCAATCAGTTCACAGCGGACTTCAGATGGGTGTGCTCCAATTCAGATTGATTCTGACACAATTAACCTGAAGAGAGTGTCACATCCCACAGGTTGAGGGCTCAGTCCCCAGGACTGTCTCCCACTTCAGATGCCAGTAGCAAGCTCGAGCCTCTGGATCTTCTGACTGGCAGGTTATAAATTTGAGTCCCCATAACCCCCTCTCCAGATTTGATTGATTTGCTGAGCAGCTCACAGAACTCAGGGAAACACTTACTTATATTTTTATCAGTTTATTATAAAGGATGTTACAAAGGACATGGAAGAAGAGATCCATAGGGCGAGGTATGGGAGATGAAGTGTGGATTTTCCATGCCATCCCTGGGCGTGCCACCATCCAGGGACCTCTACATTTTCAGCTCTCTAGGAGCTCCCTGAACTCTGTCCTTGGGTTTCTATGGGGGCTTCAGGACATAGACATGACTGATTAATCCACTGGTCATTGGCAATCAACTTATACTTCAGCCTCCCCACCACCCCAGAGGTTGAGGGTAGTACTGAAAGTCCCCACCCTATAATCCTTCCTTGGTCTTACCTAGTAGCTGCCAGCCATCAGCCAACTCATTAGCATACAAAAGACAGCATTTTGGAGATTCTAGGGATTGTAGGAGTTGTATGACACAAGACTGGACAATGACCAAATATGTATTTTCAGAGTGTCACAATTTTAAAATTTTGTTTGTCCCGGTCTTCCTTCTTTATCATCTTTCTAAATTTAATGTGTTATGTATACTACCGTTTGCCATTATATCCACCATGTCTACGGCTTTTTTTTCTTATTCACACATTTGCAATATTAACTTGTCTGCTTGTCTTCCATGTATCTCCATTTCCACTTAACTTTCCCTCATCGCATCTTCTTATAGATAGCTTTATGCCTTCAGATTCTCCAAAAATACCATTTGTTTCCCCATAGTTTGCAAAATAAATTCCAAAAATGAAACCTACTTATCTCATCTCCTAACAGTTTTCAAACTTCCCACAGCCCAACCATGTGTGAAGAATATTCACGTGCTTCCAAAATGTCCTGTTGCAGTATGCAGCTTCATCATTCCTGGAGTTAAATGTTTTACTCTGACTACTACAATCATATCCATATATTTAATGTAATTAAATGGTGTATTTTATGGCATGTGTATTTTACTACAATCAAACAATTTTTTTATTTTATTTTTAGAGCCCAGATCAGATATAATCATCTCATAGAAGACTTCTCAGTCACCACTAGTTAGAATCATTTGCCTTCTTTCTGCTGCTGTAGCACATTGTATTTGGTCTCTAAAGTAGCAATAGTCTATTGTCTTACATTGTATGTTTGTGTACACATCTGTGTCCTTCAGAAGAATACATGCTGCTTGTGTGCTGCTTGGTCCTTCACAGTACCTTGAGAAATAAATACCTTGAGAAGGTGAAGCTTAGAGGGCATGGTTTGTAGGGGCAGAGGAACCAAAGAGATGCTAAACTGCTGTAAATACAGAGTCAATGGAAAATGTGTTGGTAGGAGAGAGAGAAAGGAAAGACAAGCAAATATCTTGGTGGGTAAGAATCTGGAAGGGATTTCCCCAGAGTAGCACTTTTTAGACCGCTCATGCCAGTTTTATTCATTTGTCCAGGGAAAGAATGACCTTTCATTTCATCTAGTGTTCCCTATCAATTAGTATCATAAACTATTATTTACTTAATTAGAAATTGTATTGCTTGAAATAATAGCAGAGCTTGAATTTGGATTTGCCTATATAAAATCAAAGCCAGACATGATTCTTACATGGGATAATTAATTTTACAAAAGTGGACATAGCAGTATGGAAGTAAGAAAATCTTAGTAATTCTGGCCAAACTCTTCTAGGGTGGATAGTCTTAAAATCGCATGAACAGACATAGACTACAATTAACAGGGCAGGTAGATAGACCTGGAGACTTTGTCTGTCACTTGTAGGAAGAAATGGTTTTTACTTGTGTGCCAATGACTAAAGAATTTTTTCTTCTTTTTCTGGGAAGAGCATCCAACTTAAACACAGGATATAGGGTGGGATGTGAAGGGGCCCTCAGGTGTGTAACATTTATGCAGAACAAAGCAGTTTACAATTGCTTCCAAGAACTTGTTCTCAGAAAATCCTGTTTTATGTCCTAGCTAACCACTCCAACATTGTTATATAATTATCGACAGGATGACCCCTTCCCTTTTCCTTAAATCCTCTCTTTGATATAATCCATTTCCCTCATATCAAAAAAGAATGCCAACATACTTGAAAGTGCTTTGTAGACTTCAGTGAAATATTCAACAAAATAAAGATTAACTTTACTTTCAAGCCATGTGAACTAATATAAGAGGCCATATATTTTTTCTTTATGAACTATAATCAAGTTGTCTCTTCAGTGGAGGACACAGAAAATTGTGAGTAGTTTCTCCCTATTCAACCATTAACAACACTCAGTTAAAACAGTCAATTGTAATGTCACAATTAGGTGGCACTTTCCAAATAGTGGAATTTTTGATTAATGCATGTGGCGTTTGATACGAACTCTTTACATGTTTCGAAGTGTAATATTTGTAAAAGACTTATGTTCTTTCCATAAAATCTTGCCTTGTTCTTAAGGGTAAATTTTTATTTGTTTGTTTTGTCTTGTTTCTAATTGGATCACATTTTCAAAGCTCTGACAAGAACTAAGACATTTTAGATTATGACTTACTTATGTTAGACATCATTGGACCACAAGAAATGTAAATATAAAGATTTGATCAGCAATAGTGTTGGTGGTCTGATGGTTAATTTTATGTGTCAATGTGACTGGGATACAAGGTACCCAGATATGTGGTTAAACATTATTTCAGGATATGTCTGTGATTTTATTTCTGTTTGAGATTATCATTTAAACTGGTAGACTGAGTAAAGCAGATTGCCTTCTCTAATGTGGGTGGGCCTCATCCAGTCCATGGAGGGCCTGAATAGAATAAAAGGCTGAGGAAGAAAAGAATCATCACTCTCTGTCTGCCTGTTTTTGATCTGGGCCATCAGTCCTCCTGCCTTCAGCCTCAGACTTGGACTGGAACTAACACCACCAGCTCTCCTGGGTCTCCAGCTTACTGACTGCCAATGTTGGTCTTTGCCTTCATAGTCATGTGTGCCAAACTCTTACAGTGAATCTCTGGACAACCTGGACTAATACAGTTGAAAAGGTAAGAATAGGGCCGACCCCGTGGTGCACTCAGGAGAATGTGGTGCTGGGAATGCAGTGGCGCTCCCGCCGCGGGTTCGGATCCTATATAGGGATGGCCGGTAAGCTCTCTGGCTGAGCGTGGTGCGGATGACACCAAGCCAAGGGTTGCGATCCCCTTACCAGTCACAAACAAAGACAAAAAAAAAAAAAAAAGAAAGAAAAAAAAGAAAAGGTAAGAATATTTTAAACAATAGATCTATATAACTGGTGTATCGATAGTTCTCTAAAACACATAGGAAAAGACTACACAATTCAGGCTAGAATCTACATCAATCTCTCTCTGTATATATTCAACTGTTGCTTTTGTTTTGAAAGAAAAATATATTCCTATGGATAAAATGAGACATAGGAACTTACACTTTTCATATCATATGAGAGAGTATAATCTTATTAATTATTAAAGTGTCTTCTTTATAACATGACTGCATGTATGCATATTTACATGCATTCATGTTTAAGCTACAGATAAGCCACAGACATTTGAGTACAGTTATGTTTGTAAATTAAGCTGAGAAGAGCAAACATATCATTAGCTCTTCAACTATGTGATTATATGGCCTTAGCATGACTCATGGTGAAATATGACAGCTTGTATGAGCACTAGATATTCACACAGAGCAATGTGTAAAAGACACTTTTCTGTAATTGGTCCCAGGGCAAAGGGCTGATTGCTTGTATAAAAGCCTCCAGATATGCATTTGGTCTGGCTTCTAATTAGTGAAACAAAAAAGAGCTGAACTTTGGAAATTGTGATGAGTCCATGATCTTTTTTCCTTTAAGGAAATAATCACTTTGCCCTTGAACTCCAAAAGGCCTTGAAATCAACTGATTCTCCTTGTAAGCTCCTTAACAAGCATGGGGATTAGAGGCAAGCAGTGTAGAATGGTTCATATTAGATATAAATGATAATGGACAATAGAAATTCACCTATGAATAAAGTACAGGCACCCTGGGCAAGTTCCTTTCACTGAGTTTATTTATTTATTTTTTTACAAGATATTGTGATTTTCCTTCTCTGTTGCAAAGCCATGCATAATTCAGTTAAGTGATAAGGCTACTGGAGAGGGTGAAATCGAATGCAGAGTTCTACTTAAGAACAGTTTTTTAATAAAATGCTATGTATATGGATGGTAATAGTGTTGAATTAATTAAGTCAAGTATATCATAGAAGTAAAATATAATTAAAATGACTGCTTATCTATGTATGTCTTTATTTGTGAAAATAAATCAGTCCACCTTCATCACATCTAAATTTTTGTAAAAAAATGAAATTATAAATAAAAAATACATCACCACACTCTCCACATTTTAAGTCCAGAATCCTGTGTATGTCTTCAAATCTATTCCTAAATAGGAAAAAAATACTACATCCAAGTGATCTCTTTGTACTTGATCCACTTTGGTTGCAGTTCTGCTGATCTGTGTGCATAATTCTTTTGCAGACTGTTGATTCTTTTCTCACCCCTTAAATGAAGAGTTTGACTTAGTGACATTCACCTTGAAAGGAGGCACATTCTGCACTCAGTCTGAAGATGCGGCATGAATTACCTCTCCCTCTGCCACCCACCCCCAAAAAGAGAATAAAGTGTAATGGACCAAGAAGGAAGGTGGGGAGAGGGAAGGACGGGGAAGTGAAATACAGCAGGTTTGGGAAAAGAATATAGCCTCTGTGATTAATACTAAAGTTCTAAGCTCACAGACATCAAATTTTATTCTCTTTTCCTGAGATTTGGATGAACTTTACTGTACCTGACTTGGAGCAATAATCTCATACTAAGTGATGCTAAGTATCAGAAAGCCTTAAAACTTGTCAATATTATGTCTGTGTCCCTTTGACCTCTCCAGGCTCCCATTCTGTTTACCCCATCTTACATATATATTCTCTTTAATACTTGCTCGTATTTAATTAATTTTTAGATGGATTGATATGCTTACCACTTCAAAGTGAATCTGAAGTCTAGTTGATAAATTTTTAACTCCCATGTAAGCTTCTAGTTACAGAAGTTTGTTTGCAGTTATTTATTCAGCCAACATATATTAAGCACACGTTATATTCCAAGCACTGTGCTAAGGACTGAGAATTCAAAGATGAGTAAAGCAGTCTCTGGTCTCAAGAATCTATTGACTAATGGTACAGACCAGGTGACAGGCAGGTAAAAGGCTGACATATTAGATGGGAAGGAGAGACTCAGAGGAAGTCGGTGAAAGGCATTTGTATTTATTATAGGAGTGGAAAGGGCTTTGGCAAACTGGAGAGTGGGCTCCATGTTTAAAGGGGCAGTGAAAACTCAGCTTCAGCCAATCATTGACATATGGGAATGATAGACAATTGAGTCAGATATTCTGAGATTTCAGGAAAGCTGACAAATCTGTATTTTATGAGAAACTGTAATATAATTTCATGTTGGTTCAATTTTTTCAGCATGCTTTCACAAAACATGATTTGTCCTCTGTTTTATAGCTTGCCCATCAATTCAATTTAATTTCATTTTACTATTTCTGACTGTATTTAGGAACCTTCTCAAACGAATATAGAATATAATTATTTCTCATCAACAGTGACTTTTCCAACAGTGATGTTTTATGTTTGAGTAGGAAGGTTTCCAGTTTATTAGGATAGGCTATGATAATCTGCAGTGATGCTTGACTCCATATGTCAATGGCTATGGCAACAAACATGTATTTCTTGCTTCCATTACCTATTCATCACTTATAGAATCCAGGTTGTCTTCTCTGTGGGACCCAGGATGATAGACCTGCAATCCAAAGCAAGAGAAATGATGCCCTCCTGGCTCTTAAAACTTGTCCTTGAAATTGACACCTGACACTTCCAAACGCATCTTATTGGCCAAAGCAAGACAGTTGGTCACAGGGTGGGGAAGTAATCCTCACCCACTGAGAGGGAGCAGTCATTCATGAACAGTAATGTTGCTGAAAATGTATTTTCAATCAGTTCAGTATCATTGGGGAGCTGTCATTTGAGGGTAGTTGTTAGTTTAGTTTCCTGAAAATAAAACACTTAGTACCCTCAATATTGACTGCCTTTGGTTTAGGAAACCACCAGGTGTGGTCATTTAGGGATGAGAATAAAAGTAAAAATTTACTCTTCGATCTTGGAGAAAACTGTGAGATCCTCTACAATTTGAATGCGATTTTTATGAAGTTTGGATTCTAAATGTGCTATTTAGTAATGTGAACTGGAGAAATCTTTAACCCTTTAAAAGGTGAAAAATAGTCCAAGAATGTTGTATTTTCCTTTACATGAAGATATTTTGAAACTCAATAGCATAGAACAGGGGTTAACAAATCCAACCTGCAAACTTTTTTTGTTAATAAATTTTATTGTAACACAGTCATGCCCATCTATAGCTTCTTTGATGTTAGGATGGCATAGTGAATTATTGCAACAGAGTCTGTGAGATCCACAAAGTCTAAAATATTTACTATCTGCTCCTTACAGAAAAATTTCATTGACCCCTCACCTAGGTTAAATGTTGTTATGATTTTCTGAGCCACAAATTTATTCATTTATTAAAGGAACATATTTTTATTTGTATCATTATATATCTAATTCTGTGCAAGATCCTGAGTAAAACAGAACCTTGCCCTCATGCAAATTATAGCCTAGTGGGGTATACAGACATTAAATAAACTATTCCTTAAATAAATCTAAAATTTTCCACTAATATGAGGCAAAGGATAAGGGCTCACAAACACATGTGATAACAGTGAAAATGAAGAAGAAAGAATAATTTTAAAAGTTATTTATGAAGCAAAATCAACACAACTTGGTCACAGATAAGAGAGAGACATAAGTGAGAGGGAAATCCAGGATTCTGATTTGCCCAGATAGATGGATGGTTGATGAAACAGGGTAATGAAGAGAGCCAAGTTTGGAAAAAGAGTTTGTAAAGAGCCCAAGTATATTCAAGGTCATGATGAACATCCCAGTGGAGCTGGATTTGGGGGTCTGAATCTCAGAAGGGAGTTTGAGCTGAAGCATAATTTGAGTAATCAACATAGATGATGGTGTCATATATAAAGAAAGTATACAGCATTAAGAGTCTTGGGACTGAGTCTTGAGGACCTTCAACATGTCATAGCTTGGTTGAAGAGTATGAGAGGGCCCAGATCAAACCAGAAGAATACTGTTTTACCCATGGAAGAAACCAGTGGAAGACAGGATTTGAAGAAGGAGGAAGTAGCTCAGAGATGAGCTGTTAGGGCATTAAACAAGAGAGCCATGACAATGATTGGAATCAGTTTCTCCAAACCCATTGCTCTGAGAAATTAGTGAGACTGTGTGCTTCGTGCGAAGGTCACCAGAACCTTCCTTTTCAGACTGAGTAAATAAATATTCCTGGAGTGAGTCTTTGGGAATATCTGGAGAAGAATCAGTTTCCTGAGACTTCTGGAAAGAGGTTTTTGGTGCTTTTTGTTTCCCTTTAACCTCTTTCCTGCCACACTCTTCCCGGTTTTCTCCACATCACCTTCTTTCATTGCTGAAATGCATTATGACCCAGTCTGCCTCAGTGCCTTTGCACAGGTGGTCCCCTCTCCCGGAATGCCCCCCTCCACATCCTAATCTTTGGAACCTGTGAATATGTTACCTTACATGGTAAAAAATATTGCTTTGCAGATGTGATTAAGTTAGGGGTTCTGAGATGAGATTATCCTGGGTTATCCAGGTGGGCCCGATCATAAGGTTCTTATGAGAAGGAGGCAGGAGCATCAGAGAGAGAGACAGAGATATAAGGAAGAATTATTAGTCAAAGAACCCAACCTCCCACACACTGGAAAAGACAAGGAAACAGACTGTTCCCTCTGCAGACTGGAAAAGACAAGGGAACAGAGTTTTAAGAGAGAACCATCCCTCTCAATACCCTGATTTTAGCCCAATGTGATCCATTTCCAATTTGAGACCTACAGTACTGTAAGAAATATGTGTTGTTTAAGGTCATTAAGTTTGTGGCAATTTATTACGGCAGCTGCTAATACCCCTTCCATCCTGCATGCTTACCTAACGAAGCCCTCTGTTTCTTTGTTGTTTCTTCAGGAAACACTTTTATGACATTCCTTATCATATCAGATCCTGCCCTCCATAACACATCCTTAAACTACGCAGCACTTTTCTTTCAGAGCACACACCAGTATCTGACATTGCGTATTTGTGTGATTACTTGATCACTGTCTGCCTGTTAAGCTGTACTGGGGCAAGGCCATGGTTCATCTGAGACAATGAATGAATGAAGAAATACATGAATGAGTATTATAGAGGTAGTGCTGGTGATTATTTTGGGTACTAGAAAAACTGAGGGGTAAGAAAGAAAGTAAAAATGTCAGTTTGTGTTATCCAGTTTGATTTTTGTTTTAACTCTCTGCCTTGAGCAATGGTCCCAGAAGAAAACTAAAGAAAGAGTATGACAATGTGACGTCCTTCTCTCACCCCTGACAGAGGGTGTGCAGGCTTAGCATGTCTTTATCCATCTATGTATTGAGTTCAGAAACGATAAAACTTTCAACGTCACTCTCCAAACTCAAAGTATTGAAATTTGCCTTGTTCTGAAATATATAACAAACTCAATTATTTTGTTAAATGCTTAAACAAATGAAAACATCACCTTATTATCAAGTGTTTATCAGACACCTCAGTTTTAAGCAATTAACCAACTCTGGTAAGTTTAAAGAGGAAACACGGTTTTTAAGCCACCAGCGAAATGGGCAGAATGGAGAAGCAAATATAGAACAGAAGCTAAAAGAAACCAGGCAGCAGCCAGGCCCAGGCTTGTAATGACATTGCTCTTGCCCTGATGAGCACAGAAGCTTCAGCACGTTGCCCCCAACCTCCCGGCACTGTCTCCCATTCCCTCGATACCAATAGTCCTGGCACTGCAGGCCATCTACCCCAGGAAACTAGCTGTTGCTGTCACTGCATACGCTGCCTCCAAAATGAATAGTCCCCTGCTCCCCTTGTGAGCATAACTGGCTTCTGATTCAGTTCCCAGATGCTGTGAGCTGACCCTAGGGTGCATGCCTGAGCTCCTGTTGCAGGGGAAGCTGGGAAAATGGGTAGCCAGTCTCCTTAGCTTGTACAGTGAGAGGGGGACGCTGTCTCCCAACAAGGTTTAATTTCTGAAGAAAGATCAGCCGAGAATAAAATTTTTAATTTCGCAAGTAATAAAAGGCTGATGTTCACACAAGAACTATGCTTCTTTACTTAGTCTGAAGAGGGTAAATTTATCAATTGACAGTTTAAAGGCTCCTGTTGTGAAACAAAACTCCCTTGGTCTGAATTCTTTCTCTGTGACCTTGGGCAACTTATTTAACCTTTATCCACAAGTCAGGTGCTGAGCCTGGGCCTGGCTCTCAAGACATATTACCTGTTATTATATAATATAAGCTCTGTCCATCTTTTTGTGTCAAAGTCAGCATAAAGCAGGAATATCTTACATTTTTGGAGAATCATTTTTCTTCGAGTAAGGGATTATGTTTTCCCTCTATTCTGTTGGCATTGCAGGGAACTGAGTACAGTTAGTATATTCAAACAGGGTCTCTAGTTATTTTCAATTCCACCTGGATTTTTTTGTGAGCATCCCATAAAAGAGATCTATCAAGTTGTCCAATCAATGTAAGTTTATTATTGCTTACCCAAGTGTTTAATACACCCATCCCCTTCCTGGGCATAGCTTTAAATACTTCATTGACTGTAACAAAGCTGCTCTTTTCTTCCTGGCCAAAGTGGTCATATAAACTATAATTAAGTACTCATTACGGGCTCTACTGGTCAGATAGGAGAAAGCAGAGTCCATTATGTAACCTCCAGAACAAGCCCTTGGAGGGGACTTTTACTGTTGGATAATATTATCAAATAACAAAATGAAATATGGGAATAGAAAGTAAAAGTTTCAGTTTCCCTTCTCCTCTCCCCCTGGCCAATTTCTATGATGCGGCTATTGACCTCATATATTACTTTCCTGTTTTGTGGAAAAAAAAAAAAAAAAAAAAAATCACAACAGAAAAATGTGTTTTTAGAGGATGACCTACCTTTTATAGTCAGTAAAATTATGAGGCTCTACCTAGGATAATGACGGCATAGAATGATTTTTTACATTCTTGCCGCTTGAAAAATTTCTACACTCAATTAGTTTGATGCATGAAAAGTAAGTTTGAATATCATGCTTTGGTTTGCCAATATCGTTAAAAAATGCAGCATGCATTTCTATTAGAAGTTTTCATTGGAAGAAACTATATGATTTAAGAAGCAGAGAAGTGTCTCTTATTTTGAACACACACACACACACACACACACACGCACGCACATGCACACTCACAGAAAATGGGCCACCTATGCGTCTTGCAGGCAGCTCGCAAACGTCTTTGTGATCTCACTCTGCTACTTGTCAGGAAGAGTGTCCTGGCCATGGTCTTGTGCATACTTTACAGGAGCTTAGCATAGAAAGGACATATTTAACAGTTTATAACTGTCTCAGTGACAGCAAGTTCTAATTTAAAACTCCTGTGTAATACTTGTTAGGAAGTTTTAATATCAAAAGGCCAGCCAAGGTCTTCCATGAAAAATTTCTAGACAGTGAAAGAAACTAATCCCTTTTTGTGATGTTTGGCTTCTCCTCTGCAGTAGGCGTTCTTGATTTCATATTTTATGTCCATGGTTTGTTCATGAAATTTTCTTTCTTAAAGACCAATGAGAAAAAAAGTGAGGGGAGGGTGGGGTGGAATGGCAATACTGTATAATACATATTTGAAGTGAAATTCATATAGAATGCAAAAACTGCTAAAATTTTAGGGTGCTTCAAGAAAATCATATTTTGCTTTCTTGAGGGACTTTTGCTGACTGCGTTTTTTGCTACTGTAAAAGGGCAGTAGGTTGCCATTGAAATCATGTTGTAGAATTGCATTCTTTGTAAAAGGATTAGCACCATCTCCATGCTCTTAGCTCCTCTCCCCAGGTGACTTGGTTCTCCCCAGATGACATGATTCACATCCTTTGTAAAAGGATTAGCACCTTCTCTTGCTCCTAGCTCCTCTTTCCATGTGACGTGGCAAACCTCTCTCTCACACACCTTTACCTGTAAGAAATCCAGTGCTTGCTACAGTTACCTCGACGACGTGTGGTTACAGGTGAGAATGAGTAATTGTTCCACAGTGCTCAAATCCTGCTCGGCAAAAAGCCACTTGTCTAGTTGCCTTGGGGCAGTACTGGTTTGCACACCATGAGAACTAAGAAATGTGATAGTCTCCTTCTATAGTGCCTTCTGGAAAAATCCTTGTCTCTCTACACAAAGTAAACATATATCTATGCATACTAAAACACAAGCATATGTGTATGTGTGAATATATGTGAATATGTGTGAATATAACTGAGTCTGTGTGGGTTGGCATGTATAAACAATATTCCAGCTAGTCTGCAGTTGTTAAGAACTACTATTGTAATTCTTACATGCATTGGTGAAAATATCAGGAGTAAATGGCCTAAAAGATGGAAAACTTTTTCAGAGTATTTCTTACTTTTACAGTAATCTCAAATTATTTGATATTTGGTTGAATATTAATCTTCTTTAAAATGATTTACCTGGGCAAATGTAACAGGACTATTAATAGTATCATATCTACAGAATGATTTTAGATTATGGGATGAAAAGCAACCACTACCTGTACTAAAGAACATGACCTATTAATTGTTCCTATTATCATTTTTATGACATGCTATTTTTAATTGTAATATATGTCTGTCTGATTTCTTTATTTTTCCATTTTTGTCTTAGTGCATTATATGCATATTTTATAAGGTGTCTAAAATAGTCTTCAGAAATAATTGTGTGTATGTGGGGGAAGGATTGCTGGGAAGAGGGGTAGTAAATAAATAAATCATATCTAATTTGTGTGGAACGTTTTAATTTTTTTAGACAATGCATTTAACATCATTTTAGTTCAATGGATGGCATGCATTGATATGATTATCATTTTCTTTCTTTCTCAATATAATGAAAAATGGGAATAATCTTTAATACTAATGAGTTTGTGTTTAAAAGCATTATTGATTTCTTTCAGCTAAGACATTGCATTTCTTTATAATTCATGCTTTACTAAGATTTATTAACAACTATAGTAGAAAATGGATTTTCCAAACACCTATTAGTAGGTGGATGTCAGTCCAGAAGCACACAGTCTTTTGAAGTTTGTGTTAGGAGAAACCACAATGATGTTTTTGACCTAGTCAGGGTTAATTTACATCTAAGAAATTAAACAAAGAATCTTTTGTCTGTTCTCTTTACCACTGACAACTTCATAAATGATAACCATTTCTTTTGTTGAAACCCATCATAATGTTGTAAGGCTGTGTGTTCTCCGTTGTGATATTCTAAACACGGGGCTCCAGGGTCAGACAGCATCTTCTCCTCCCTCATTTACAGGCTTCTGTCCACCTCCACGCCCTGGCCTTCTCTGACCATGCAACGCCCTGCGTATGACTCCTCCACGTGCATCTAAAAGATTTCACCATCAAAGACATGTTTGTTGAGATAAAGACACCACTAGTGATGGAATTCCACTACATTGTGACACCTGAGAGCAATCAGTACCTTCTTCTCAGCTGGGCAAAATACAGATGGCAAAATATCCTGTCCCAAGATATATTTTTTTCCTCAGTATAAAGACAAAATATCTCCACCTAGCGTCTTAGGGCCTCCACAGCCTGGACCCCCCCCATAGCTTTCCAGCATTATCTTCCACTATTCCCAATGGAATAATTTTCTTCCAGATAAATTGTCCCACTTGCCATTCAGTAAGTATATTTTGTTGCTCCACTTGTGAACTAAAGGCCATCTGCATCTGCCCTCTCCTCACATACTGCTCTGAGATTTGCAAGATCTTAGAAGCCATCCCAATCCAGCATGGTCACTCTCTCTCCATTGAATTTCTCCAGAACTCACTTCATGCATCATTTGACAGAAATCACTGTGGTTCACTAACAATGTCTGTCCTGTTACTTTTCTATATCACCCCTCTGCCCACGCCTGCTGGGCTGTGAGTCCTCCCAGTGTAGGAGTCAACCCCATACTCTCTGTAATGACCAAAGCACCTTGCGTGTGATAAAAGCTAACTATCCTTAAGTAACTGAATAATTAATTGAAGAATCTTGAGATGAGGAGCAAGGAGGAATTAACATTTTTAAACACGTGATTTTCCAGGCATATCACCAAACATTTCACACCTGCCCATTATTACAACTGCAGAACAGCTCTGGGGGTGGGTGGTCTTCCTCCCAAATTATCATGAGATTTATTATTGAGGCTCAAAGTTTGGTACCTTGCCTAGGGTCATCCCACTAGTGAGTGGGTCATGCAGTCCAGTCAGTGCCACTGTCATGCTCACTACTGAATCACACTGCATTGGTTAACCAATGCTTAAAGCAGAAATTTTTCCCACCATTGCTCACTCAGTTAATTTTCCATGGAGTGGTCAGAATAATTTTGGTAAAATATAAAACAGATAACAGTATTCTCAGGTTCAAAACCCATCAATGGCTTCATCTCACACTCAGGATAGAATCAAAACTCCCTAACCCAGCCTACAATACCTGGCATTTCCTGGGTCTTGACTACCTCTATAAACCATGTCCTACCTGTCTGATCTCTCCCCCTGCTACATTTCCCCCTAAGCCCCAGCCACAGTGTTCTTTGTACTAATCTTCTCACATGTTGGGTTGATTTGTCCTCTCTTCCTGAAATATTCTTCCTCTAAATCGTTGCCTGGATCTCTCTCCTGCAGTTCATTAAGATCTCTGCTCAGACACATTACCTCTTCAGAGAGAACTTCTTTGACCCTTCCCACCTGTGATAGCCTCTTCCCATTACCCTGCCTTGATTTTCTTCTGAGAATTTCCTTACTACCAGGCACTGCTTCATGGGTGTATTTGAAAGTTTGTTTGCTTCTATCACTGGCACATGAGCTCTGAATTTCAGGGACTTTGTATATCTTATTTCCTTCTGTATCCCCTGCACCTAGAACTGTGTCTGGCATTTAGGAGGTTATCAATAAATCATTAAATGGTTATTCAATAAACTATCATCCCATTAGGGCCATGTCGGCAATTGAAGGCTGACATTGGACTTGATACTTAATTGAATCTTTCATTTTCACATACACAGGGAAGAATGTCATGTGGGGTTCACAGGACTCTTTAGTTTGAATATCCTGTCAGGAAATATGGTTCCAGGAGGTGTAATTTTTTTTTAACGAGAGAGAAGATTTGAAATGGATTTTCTACGGGAAATCTTAAACTCTAAGGTGTTTCTCACACTGGTCCACACTTTTGCAAGGAAAATAGATGTCACATTGTGATTCTTCCAGGTGCAGGTCTCTCAGGATATAAGGTTAAAAGTTACATTAAACAAAGTAAACTAACATATATTGAATAATGAACAGTCACTGCTCTATATGTTTTACATATATTTCCTCACTTAGTTTCCATGAGATAGAGTAGTGTACTTTAAAAAGTCTGTGGAAAAATAGAATTGAGAGACAATACAAACCTTCCATGACCTTTTGAAGTACTCTCACATATTCTCCCATACAGGTGAGTCAAGCGCCTTGCAGCTGAGGGACTTGCTCACAGTGAGACCTGCTCAGATTGTTAGAGCTGACATTTGCAAAGACACTGTCTGGCTCTGAAGCCCAGGCGCAAAAATCAGGATCTGATCCAAACCCACACATCTCTTTATCACATGGCCCCGCTCCATTCACTCTCCCCAAAGTCACATCCCATTGCTAGTGCCTCTGCCGCCCCAAAATCAGTACACAAAGGTACCCTCACAACAAAGCAACCTCAAACCAATGGAGGACAGCCAAGGATTTGAGGTCAAGGTTTCCTGTGCCAAGCACTCTCCCATTAAGCCGGGAATATAACACCTTCTTCTGGCTTCAGTAAAGCTTCAAGACAATTCTTAAACCAGATACACTCCTTTTAATCCTATTGTTACTGTCTCGTGTGGTGCCAAAGTAAAGAAAGAACATGCTTTTAAAATGAGGGCTCTAAAAAGATATAAGTAGGATACACAAAGCACACACTTAGAGCAATTCCCCATGGGGTTAATGCATGATCTCTCCCAACCACACTTCCTCTTTCCCGTCTCCACCTTCCTGTGTAGTAGTAAGTAAATAAATGAACCAACAAGCAACGCTTTACTCTGTTTTCTTTTGAGAGCATAGTATAACCTGAGAGGTTAGTTGTTTCTTTGTGGTTTTTTTTTTCTGTGTGTGTGTGTGTGTGTGTGTGTGTGTGTGTGTGTGTGTGTGTGTGTCCTGAGGGAAGCAAGGGCACCTACTGTGAGTCAGACACCAGGGCAGTCCTTTACATATATTATTTCATTTATCTTTATTATAACCCCTTAAAGGTGGGCATTGATGTCAAAGGGTCTGGAGCTCAGAGAGGAGTGTAAGATCAGACAGGTAGGAAGAAACTCAACTGGAAATTGAACTCAAATATGATTCTAATATCCAATTTTTTTTTTCACTTTCTTCCAATCTGCAAAATAGATGCAAATAAATAAATGCGCATGTGTGGGCTGGTGCAAAGAAAGCTGACTTTGTAAAGTTGCATTATTGTAATGGTACTCAGGCTAATGTAAGGGGAAAAAACGAGGGGGCAGGGAGGAGTAAAGATGGCTGCATTGGGCACACGCGGTGTCAACATGACTGGGGCTGAGATGACATGTACTTGCTGGAGGGCGGATATCTCGTACTGTGGCTGCTGCCTGACCCACTCATGCAGGTCAGCAATAGTTGACACAATCAAGCAATAAACTGCCTGACAGGAAGTAGCTTCTGTGCACTTCTATGCTCTCTGGCTGGGAGAGGGGACTTCCTGGCGAGCAAAGCTAACAGCAGATGAATTAGTGCTTTTTACCAGCAGGAGTTCCGGACCCTTTCGTTTCTGAGGTGAAACCACCAAATACCAACTCAATCATGTCAGTGCTGTGACAGCTCTTTGTTACACATTGACATGGACTTTCTGGGAAGAAAGCTGGAAAGAAGCAGATATGAAATACATGTTTAACAAAGCACATAGGAGAATAAATGAGAGGATTCTTTCTTTTTCAAATTCACCTGACATGACAAACAGGGACTTGAATTGTGCAGAAAGTTGAGAACTTGATTGAGTCTACTTCATGGGTTACTAAGAGTTGTATTCCTCCCTCCAAAGAACTCAAGCAGCTGTCAACAATGCAGAATAGCAGGTACATTGATGTCATGGAAAACCAGAGACACAACACGCATCCCTGAATGCCTCCATACTCAGACAGGCAACTTGAAGACATAACCTGCAGATTCACTTCTGTCTCAATTTTTAATTGAGAGTTATTTGAGGTATTTTTTTTAAAAAAACACCCAGTTTCCCTTCCAGTGCTTCTAATGAAATGAATGAGCTCAGTTGTGATCTTGATTCTCATTTCTGTTACAGAGAACCTAGTGTAACTGTCTTGTAGAGCCAACTTCAGACTCTAGTCTTCTTCTTCCCCAACTTCTTGCAATATGCTTCAGCATGCTAGAGTTTTAATACATGATTTGATACCATGATTTGCCATAACTGTTGAATCTGAGTGATTTCTTGGTTTGAAGTCTGCACTCTTCTTACTACTGAATGTAGAAATGCTAAAATGACAACCCTCAGGTCAGATATTAAAATGTACAACCTCTCCTACTCTTGTAATGCTTGGTTGATAAGCAGTTATTGTCCTGAAAGCCAGTCATTGGAGTTGAAAGATAAATATTATTCCATATCTTATTGAATAAAATATATTTTATCACAGGTGATGGAGACAGATTGACTCAATAAATTCTAATAGTGTATGCTGAGAAATAGTGGCAATAAAAATGCTGATGACTTGACACAGAGAGAATATTGAATGTCATTAACATGCTATTTCCTCTGTTCTGATCTCCCTGTCATGTTCCTCACACTGTTATAATCTCTATCAGTGGACTTTTCTTTGGTTTATCAGCATAAGAAAAATGACATTTTTTAGTGCTTTAAATTATCCACTACTCAACTGATTGCAGAAATGATGCAGTAGCCTAAAATACAGAAAATTAATGTAGAAATTTATATATAGCAATATCATCAGCCTGGACTTGAGCATGCTACAAAAATGTGAGATGCCACTGAGCTCTACAGTTTGGTCTCTCTACAAAAATCTGTCCAAACCCTCATTTTTATTACCTGAATCAATTTGGAATAATGACTGAGAATTTTTAAAAGAGGTTAGTTTAAAGAGTTTATTAAAGAGTTTAAAGAGTTTTAAAAGATTTTTATTTTTTACTGTATACTTTTAAAAATTGTAATGTATCAATATACAATGTAGTTGATTTTCATGTCCCATTACCTGATTATTTTAAAAGACATTAGCTATGTGGATCTTATTTCAGGAGATGCAGTAAGTACAATAAAGGGACTTTTAAAGTGTGTCTTTAATTTCCATTGTTTCTGTATATTGTTTGAGACAGATAATTGACCTCATGCTGCCAAAATTTAACTTTTAAGTCACAACCCCTAAATTGATGTAACGGAGGGGTATTAGTTAGGAAATTGGTGACTAGCATTTGGTGATGAGTTCCTTACATGCTGATGGTTCACAAGGTTCTAACCTAAGATCCCCAACTCCAATTATTCCCAGTCTTCTCTCCACGGTTCTTGATGAACAACTGTCAGGTGACATAGCTCTTTGGATTACCCACAAATAACCCAAACTGAAAATATCTCAAGCTGAAATCATCCTTCTCTACATAAACCTATTCTTCCTGTCCTCCTTATCACAATGAGTGACACCACTATCTAATCTGTGGCCCAGTCCAGACTTTCACATCATTTTGTCCTCTTTTTTCACCCTGACCCTCCACAAGCAAGCAATTAGCAAAGATATAGACCAGTGTTCTCTCCATATTATGTTTATAATCTATCCAGTTCTCTAGATCCTAACCGTTCCTGTTCTACTTCAGGTTATTATCATCTTTTCTTCAGATTAAGTGTTGATCTCTTAACACTTCTTCCATCTTCCAGCCCACCTCTGGCCATCCACCCCCAATCTCTCATCCATGCACCACTTTGTGGCAAATACGTCCATGCCTTACTTATCCTGGTGAAGATCTCTTCAATGGGTCCCCTCCACCTTCAGCAACTTATCCCAGGGGTCCACCGAAGGTCTCTGAGTAAGGCAGTAAAGAGGTCTATTTTAATTTCTACTTTAAATCAATAACCAAGGTATCAAAATATTACCTCTTTAAAAATGGAATGCTTTGGGAGCCTGCAATGGTGACTTGAGAGTTGAGCATTTCTGTAGTTAGCGGATATCAGACCATGCTGCTTTTGGGCAGTCACTGTCACCTTTGCAACTTAGATGCCCTGAGATACTTCAGTGGTTTTAGTGAGAAAGCAAATTGTTTTTATTCTTAGATTTATTTACTTTATGTCCATAACTATTGATTACAGAAAGAACTATTGATTAAGTAAAGGAAGCCTAGAACTGTGATATAATGTTAATAAGCAGTATGAAAATATAATTGTACAATGAGCCTTAGTAGATTGATAAAGCTGTACTCATGCCATCATAGTTTGTACAAACTATAGCAAGATGTATCCAGTACTTCAAAACCCAAAGTTAGAAAAGGAAAATACAGTGAAAAATATTCAATTTGTCCTGTTTTAATTTATTTTTAAATTTATTGGTAACAAGTGCTGGCCAGTAGTATCTGACAGCTCATAGTTTAGGAGCAAATTATAGCATTTCTAAAAGAAATTAACTAGTTGTGTGTTTCTCTCTGTGTGTACATGTGTGTGTGAGGGACAGAGAGACCAAGACAGAGAGAGATTGCAAATCCCGAAACTGCTCATCAGTCCACAAAAGCAGATTTTTATCTACTCCTTATGTTGTAAAAAATAATTTACTTTCAATCTATATTTTATTACAAATTCTGTACAAAAAAACCATATGAGGTATATGTCATCTTGGTTATTATTTGTTAAATAGTTTTCACATAATTAATTTCAAGTAAATAACAAGAGTGGCATTTGTTATGAGAAAGAGTGGACATTTGCCTTTGCATATACTTACTGTTAAAAGTAATTACAACAAGATGTTAACAAATTTTTCTCTCTTCTTTTTGCCCAGGGCCCCAATCATTGAGAAAAATGTAATGTTTCAAGGACTCTTCCAGCCTCAGGGGCAGAGCTGGTCTTCCCTGGCAGGATGTGCCCAAACTTGTTCTGCCAGCATTGTTGATAACCCACCTCCAGACTATGAAACTAGAGATTGACGAGGCAGAGGAGCACACCTTCAGAAAGTGGAAAGAGGTATTTTTCTTATATTTGAATGAGAGATAAACCTTTGAGTGCCATGTTTCTTAGAATTTGATGATGTCTTACCATCAGCTGGAGAAGTCTGAAGACAAAGACAGGAATCTCTGTGACTTCTGCAGACTACCATGATGGTGAGGGTTTCTTAAGCACCAAATGCGGACTTTTGGGGAGGAAGTTTGCTGGAGCCTTCTGAAGGGGACACTACCCAAGAAGGACATTTGGAGAGCTGAGAGGACCCAGGGGAAGGACAGCCATTTTACTTACTGAAAGAAGACTGTTTTTATGACCAAAGAGGACTAGAAAACCTAAAGACCTGCCTGATATTTCATCTAGGAGAGGGCAATGACTAGTTTTCAGGGCAAATGATTAGAGAGAATGAAGTTATTTTCTGTTTGGATCCTATCAAGACCAACTTGATCAATAATAGCTAATAAGAATTTGGTGCTTCTTTAGGGCTAAATACGATGTCACAAGTCAGGTTCCCCAGGAAGCTGTCTCTGATTTGGAGGTTGTGGGCTGGAAGTTTTCCAGGGCATTCTTTCAGGATCCATACATTTTATGGAGTGAAGGAATCAGAATGTGATAGAAGGAGAAATGAGACTGTGATATATTCATTACCCAGGCCTTAGCCAGGCCAGGATGGCTCTCAGAGTTGTCCCAAGTGGGGTGAGGAGCTAGGCTCCTAACATAGATCTGGCATTTCATGTGGATTACTCGAAGGAAGGGTGCATGAGCTGGGGTGAGGTAACACACCAGTCTATGGAACTCACCAGGTGGAGAGAGGCTGTCACCTGCAAGGCATGGGTCATCAAGACTCCCAGTGTCTGGGATAATATGAGGGGCTCCGTCCTGAAGGGTCTGGTTGACATCCACAACATGCATTACAGTTCACCCTTGTACCACTAAGATCCACTTGCTTCATATGAGGTTGGAGATTAGCTTCTTCAGAATTCCAGTGGGCCTCTTTTCCTGAGGAAACTCAGAAGAGGTTGATGGGACATACTGCAACCACCACCACCGCAAGTGGTGATGAGGCTATAACCAATTCTCATCATGTCCTCTTCCTACTGTCCATTCTAGATTTCCGTCATCCTAAGAGGGCCCTTTTTCTGGTCTAGGTAGCTTACCTGGAGGTTGGGGTGACCAAGATTCTTATTTCTGAAGGGTGTAAGCCCCTGGTCATCATGCACCGCTCAGGCCATGCTTGCTGCACTTGCCGATTTACCATCAAAATTAGGCACAAGAATAGCAAGGGGCACCCAAATGGTTATTAAACTTATTCTCTGTCCCCATTATATAAACACAAACTCTACCTCCTACTAAAGATTGGTGCCAATTACCCTGGCCAGGATGGAGGTGATTCCTTTCCTTACCTGCTGCTCCCTGGACATCTCTTCCAACCACTGATGCATCTAATACCATATTTTCTGCGAGGTCCCATGGCCCAGGCTGCTAGCACCATAGCCAGAGTCTGCTGCAAAGCTCTTCCTTTCTCTGGTAACTTCACAAAGTTGGGTGGTGCAGGACTTCATTTATTACCTAGTCCCCACATACAGCCACACCAGTGACAGGGTCCAAGATAAGGCTTTGGATCCTGGAATATCAATGTCAATTCAAACACTTTGTCCAAAAGCTTTCACACAGTTTAGGTATTTTCTTTTGTTACCGAAGTAAGTCACAATTTGTAGAGGGACAGAGAAAACCATCAATATATGTACTTGCTGTGGTGTTGCTACAGTCTTTTCTCCTGGACTATTATTCAGTCATTAGGTTCTGAAATGTAAACTGGATCAGGCCCAGGAACTGGACCAGGAGTTGTAACTTTTTATTGAAGTGGTTGCCCTAAATTTTCCTAAACCCCCTGATCATATTTCAAAAAAAAAAATTTTTTTTTCTGGTGATATAGATTGAGAAGTACTCTCACCAGCTGATCACCAAACCTTCTCCTAGGGATGCTGGGTTCCATTACCTGTCTGCAGGTAGATGCTGCTAGCTGCCATTCCAAACTTGTTACCCATTATGATCATTGTGTACAACTTACCTTGGTAGTTAAGCACTAGCACCCGTTCTCTTTTATTTCTGAATTCTGTCATCCCGTTCTATCATTGAGCCTTTTTCTATAAAACCTCTTCTGCCAGTGCTAGTCCACACCACTCAGATACCACTGAGTTTCTCAGTGGTGCTGGTGTCCCTCTCAGCAGTGCACTGCTTATCAGTCCAATGAGCAAGGTGACCTCTGGTCCCTCCTGCAATATATAGTTAGTTGGTGGGTTTTCCAGTCCTACATAAAATACCAACTCTAGCATGCTCATTCTCTGAGCCATTTGATCCCTTTTTGCATAATCCATAATGGCAGTTCTGTCATTTCTACTTAACCTACTGTGAGTCACTGATTTCCCCAAGCTTCTGAAAGACATCCTTGCAATGTGTTAAAACCATCATCCAGGATCCTTGCTACATACAGTATATCCTGTATGCATGGTACTGTTCCCATTTTGGTAAACTCTCTCTATCCAAACTTATGTTCTGTTCCACTCATTTCAGTACCCTCTGAATCCAGTCCCATAAATAGTCTCCTAGCTTCTAACAATACATGTTGACTATATCCAATAGAAAATAATTTTCTTCTCTTGGCAAGCTCAGCAATTTCCTGGCTAGGTGGCTTATCTCTTGTTATTGGTCTAGTGGTCAAGAAGAGACTAGGTAGCAGATCCTGAGGGGAAAACATAATGTTTTCAAGGCAGGAGACTCTACATAGTCTTTATGAAAGAAGGGAGTTCTAGCTTTTAACAAGGTAGAGTAGACAATTTCCACTGACCTGGAGGGTTTAGTGAATCCAGAAATTCAGGGTTTTTGCATGCAAAAATTCAGATGTCCCCATCCTAGTTCTTAGGGTCTTACTCCATTCTAATCACAGAGATGTCCTTTTTGCACAGTTCTGCCAGGGTTGAGATCTGTTACAAAGATCAACCCTCAACCTTCTTCGGAGCTTAACTACTTAGATGATTAGGTCTTAGGCCTGGTTCTCAGGGCTTTTTTCCTCCAACTACAGGTGAGAATCCATTTTCAAGCTGCCAAGAGGTCTCTTTCACCTTTGACCTTTCATTTTTCAGTAATCACCCTCAGCATCTCGTTGTCTCTCTCCAAAGCATTTATGGCTTCCATCTGCAGCCATCCAATTCCATTTTTCTTACCATTAGCATTTCCCTCATACTGCACAAACAATTGACACATTGGTTCAGCAGGTGTTATCACTGAAGGTCACCACCAGGGCTAGACTTTGTCAATGACTCACCTCCCAATGTGAAGGAATGAACAGTCCCAGCCAAGAGGGGTGTGATCCAGTTCCAAAATCCCACTGTAGAGACTGCTACTTTGGAGTGTTTTCAGCACCAACTGTTGCAGATTGGCTTCACTGGGAAGCATGTGGAGAGTGAGATATCTGCATGCAGGAAAGGTATTTGAATGTGCTTTGGGGACCAACGATTGTATGGAATGATGGAAATAGGATAGAGCAGAGAGGGGAGGTGAGCTGTGATATAATCACAATAATACAGGAATAGCCTCAGACAATATCACAGGAAGCTCTGGAGCTGGGATGGCCCTAAAGAGTTGTCCGGAATCAGGGTAGGAGGCTTTTGTGACTTCACATCTATAGTTATTGAATACAGCATACCTCTGGGAATGGAATATATCCTTCAGCTGAGAGTATTTGCTGCAAGATAAAACTCAGCTGTGAGCTGTCAACTCTTTCATCATGGTAGGAAATGAGTGTTTCAGTCCTGCTGTAGGGATGGGGGCATCTGAGAGCCAATCCATAGAATCCACTGCATTATCATAAGCTCATCCCATACATCATCCCATTTAATTCCGACAACAATTGCATAAGGCAGGCCCTGTTAGGTTTCGTAAACAAAACAAAACTGAGGCTGTGAGAAACTTTAATTTCAAATAAAATTTAGGCATAAATCACATGAAACAAAATTCACATATCTGATAGGTCTTGTTTGATGAATTTTGACAATTGTATACTCTTTGTAATCGTCACTCAAAGCAAAATTCAGAACATTTCCATCAATGTAAAAAATATCCTTGTGCCCCTTTCCAATCAATTCTGCATCCCACCTCAAGAAATGACTTCCTTATTTTTTATCACTATAGATTAGTTTTGCCTATTCTTGGAATTCATGTAAGCCGAAACATATGTTCTACTTAACATGACATTTTTGAGACTCATTCATGTTGTTCTATGTATAGGTAGATGATTTCTTTTTTTTACCATTGAGTAATATTTCCTTTTGTGTTTATACCACAAGTAACCATTATTCAGTTAGTGGGCATTGGGGTTGTTTCAATTTTTGTCTATCATGAATAAGGCTACTATGAAAAATCTTATATAACAATTTAGAGAGAAATTTTCATTTATTTTGGGTAAATAAATAGGACCCACTTTTCTGTGTCTTCAGTATGTATATTGGAAACTACAAAATACTTCGACAAATGGTATTAGCCTCTTGTAGTTTCCCCAGCAATGCATGAAAGTTAAAGTTGTTTCACATACTTGGTAACATCTAATGTTGTAACTGTGGATTTAATTTGCATTTCTGACTACTGAAGTTGAGTACCTGATTACATCTTCTTATGTAGTCTCTGTTTAAGGATTTTGCCCATCTTTTAACTTGTTGCTGTTTTGTTATTGTGGGTTTGTCGAAGTTCTTTCAAAACCTTTGTCAGATACATGTGATGGGAAAATATCGTTACCAGAATTATGACCTATCATTCACTTTTTAGTGTGTCTTTTCAGGCTTGAAATTTTTTAAATTTGTCAATTCATTTTTTTGTGTGTGTTAGTTTTATTTATAGCATGTCCAAGAAAAATCTAACAAAATGTCATGAAAATATTTTCATGTTTTATACTAGAGTTTTTAAGTGCCTGGGTTTTATGTTTTACTCTATGATCTGTCTCAAATTGTGTGTGTGTGCGTGTGTGTGTGTGTGTGTGCATGGGTGCATGCATGTTTGTGTGTGTGTGTTATTGAATGAGAAAGAAGTCATGCAGATATCCACACTTTTCCAGTAGTTTGACCTGGCATCAAAGTGAAAAATCAATTGTGAGTCCAATGCTATTGCAACTATATACAAAATATGAAATCTACTCGTTCAGTCATCCTCAAATTTTGTTCTTTTTCAGAATTTTATTGCTGGGCTGTCTACGTTTTAGAATCACATTTTCTATTTCTTCAAAAATTCCTTTTGATAGGCATTTCACTGAATGTTTAGATCAGTTAGGGAGAATTGGAATGGTGTATCTCCATTTATTTGGGTCTTTTTCCAATTTCTCTTGATGGCACTTTACAGTTTTCAGTGTAAAGGTATTGTTGCATATTTTTGTTAAAATTATTCTGAGATACTTAATGTGTGTTTTTTATGCTATTGTAAACTGAATTCTTATTTCTCATTTTATTTTTCAATTGTTTAACACTGGTACACAGGAATACAATTGATTTTTTAAATATTCATAATATTGACCTTATATTTTACAACTTGTTAAATTTCACATTTAAGTTTAATGAATTTTTTTATTCTGTAGACTCCATGGTATTTTCTATGTACACAGTCAAATCATCCAAAAATAAGAAGTTTTGCCTGTTTTCCAATTATCATGCCTTTTACTTTTTTATTTTGCCTTATTTTACCACCTAGGGCCTCTAATACAATGGAAAATTCTGAGTAATTTCTAACTTACTCAAAGTCATAAAATAATAAGATATGGGAGCAGTATATAAAACTGCATAGTTTGTCTCAAGAACAATGTTCTTTACCTTTATAGAGGATGTTATGATGGACCACATAGATTCATCCTTCAAAACTGAGGCACTCATTTCCTTACTAGCTGGAAATATTGGTGGTTGACAGCTCGCAGTTGACTCCATCTTCAGGAATTGGCCTCAGTTGAAAAGAACTCCCCAGCCCAGTTTGCACTCCCTCCCAGAGAGATAGCACAGGTCCAGTGACTGGTAATGTCAGAGCTAAAGGTGCAAACCTCTTGCTTAAAGGCAAGCAATTCCAAAGTGATGACCCATCTCCAATACTCTCCAGGGAAACTTGGGATATGGTTGATGCCTTTTAAATGGCATTTCTCCTTCTACGCAGTCTTACTTCCTTCCCTCCTGCCCTCCACAGCAGTTTATCCTGAGGGCATCTCTCAATACACTATCTGTTCACAATCTCTCTCTCTGTTTCTATTTCAAGAATGCTACATAAGATATCTTCCATGCTCTATAGCCACTAAGCATATTATGGATATCATCAGAGATTGAATTAAATAATATTTCACATAAATTTTAGCAATATCCAGATCCAAAATGAAATATTTATTTTAGTTAGAAATACATTTCATAACTTACCATGCAAAATGACAGAAGATTGAAAAACATATTCCTGAGAGTTTGTGAGATTATGCTGCTGTGGTATGAGTTTGTAATCTAGGAAGGTTAGCTAATACCCCTACCACTCGCCTCTACAATCTCTTCTCCTTTCACTCCCAAATCATTTATTTCCCCACAACGTGCCATGCACTGGCTCCTCTTTTAGGCATTTTGCCCTGCTATTTGCTCTTCTCTCTTCCTTTATGTAGCAAAGTGAAGTGGCGCCAGAAGAAAGGCTTTTTAGTGTTTATGTTGAGGTAATTCACTGTGAGGGGACCATCTCTAGAATAAATTAATACGGCAGTACCATTCTTATATAGCTCTTTTTATTATAGGCTTGTCCTCTTCAGTGACAATAGCAGTGGCTCAGGTCAGCCAGACTCAGAACTTTAAGTCCGATTTAAAAAAAAATTTTTAAAAAAGGAAAGGAAGAGAGTTGTGTCAATAGAGTAGTGCCTACAACACTTCATTGTGTATAAATTTTCCTATGAGTACAGATTTGAGATGTCAACCCAACCCAGCCTTAGCTACTCAGGGTTTATTGGCAAAGATCTGTCAACCACTCACTTCAGAGCGTCCTTAGTAGCCTAACAAGGTCAGGATTGTGAAGCACAGAGATAACAAGTTGAATAAAAATCTCTATTCTCACTCTTTCATCAAGAGTAAATATCCTTACAACACCTAAATTAATGTCATTGCACAATCCTGTAATTGGTTCAGGATTACAGTTAGTACAGCAGAATTTGAGAAAGAACTAGGAGTACTCTAAGCAATCTTGAGGAGTCTTTCATGAAAGAAATTCTTCCCTTGAGATGGTACTGTCGTAACAAATAGGTTTTTGAGTAGAGCTGCATGTTAAATTTTCATAATAAATCAGAGCCTATAACAGAACAAGTTTACAGCTTTTTTTGTACTCCTCCTATTTACAGATTTTTCAGTACCAGATTCAGTTCTAGAGAGTGAGGCACAATTTCTACCCAGTGATTTTAAGGAAACCAATTCTAGATGTGCTATATGTAGTGTTGTCAAGATAATTGAACAAATGCCTTCTGAAAGAACACTATAATCTCTCCACAAAAGACACTCTTTATTAGAAAACAATTGGTGGACTTGTTATTTCTATTCTGTTAGTATCTCTTCCCTAAGTGAATTACTCCTCTTTACTTAGTATGGTCCTGGGAGGCCCTTATTCATGATACCCATCACACTCTGACTAGTGTGACCGGGGCAAGATCAGTGATAGAATCTAATATCTTTAGATCCTAATACTTGTTCAAAATTATGCATATTACCTAAGCCAAGACAAGCAAAATTTTCCCTTAGATTGATTCATAATGCTGGAAGAGACAAAACTTATTTATGTTAGGATTTTAAAGCTAAGAAGAGGAAAGCCAGAGATGGTCAGTGGTGACCAGTGACTATCTCACACACTCTGTATAGAAAACCTTCTTTTGAAATGAAATAAGTGTACAGATGAGTGCAAAGACAGTCTCCTGAAAATATTCCTGGAGTTCATGGATCTGATTGGAGATTTAGCTGGCTAGTCTCTTGGACATTTTAGGTAATGAGCCAATGAATTCTTTTTCTGTCTGTTTGTTTGAAATAGGTTTTCTGCCACTTTAAACTAAAAAGATTCAGCCTAACATAGAATAATGGGACAGAATAGAGAATCCAGAAATAAATCCACATATTTACAACCAACTGATTTTTGACAAAGGTGCCAAGAGCATACACTGGGGAAAGAACAGTCTCTTCAATAAATGTTACTGAAAAACTGGATATATATACCAGGAAAATGAAACTAGATCCCTCTCTCTCACCACAAACAACACTCAACTCAAAATGAGTTAAAGACTTAAATGTAAGACCTCAAACTATGAAAATCCTAGGAGAAAACAAAGGCAATGCTTCAGGACATTGGTCTGGGCAAAGCTTTTTTGGATAACACCTTAAAAGCACAGGCAACAAAAGCAATAATAGACAAATGGGATTGTATCAAACTGAAAAGCTTCTACACAGCAAAGGAAACAAATAAACAAGAGTGAGGAGACGACCTGCAGAATGGGAGAAAATATTTGCAAAGTATCTGTCCAAGGAGGGATTAACATCCAGAATATTTAAGAAACTGAAGCAACTCAACAGCACACACACAAAAAATCCGATTAAAAAATGGGCAAATGATCTGAATAGACATTTCTCCAAAGAGACATAAAAATGGTCGAGGTATATGAGAAAGCATTCGATAGCACTAACCATTAGAAAAATGCAATCAAAACCACACTGTGATATCATCTCACCCAATTTAAAATGGTTATCATCAAAAAGATAAAAAACAATAAATGCTGGCAAGGATGAGGAAAAAGGGGAACTCTTTTGTACTGCTGGTGGGAATGTAAATTAATACTGCCATTATGGAAAACAGTATGGAGTATCTTCAAACAACTGAAAATGGAACTACCATATGATCCAGCAATTCTTCAGCTGGGTATATAAAGAGAAGGAAATCAATACATTGAAGAGATATCTGTACTCAAGTCCATGGTTATTGCAGCACAATTCACGATAGCCAATATATGGAATCAAACTATGTGTTCATCGATGAATGAATAGATAAAGAAAATGTGGTATATATACATAGTGAGATATTATTCAGCCATAAAAATGAAATTCAGTCATTTGTAGCAACATGGATGAGCCAGAAGAACATTGTGTTAAGCGAAATAAGCCAGGGACAGAAAGACAAGTACATTCTCACTCATATGTGGGAACTAAATAAGTTCATCTCATAGAAAACGAAAGTACAATATTGGTTATGAGAGGCTGGGAAGGGTAAGGAGAAAGAAGAGATAAGGAGAAATTGGTTACTGGGTACAAAATTACACATAAAAGGAATAAATTCTAGTGCTCTATAGCGCAGCAGGATGACTATGGTTAACAATAATTTTTGTATATTTCAAAGTAGCTGCAAGAGAGAAGTTTTAATGTTCCCAACACAAAGAAATGATAAATGTTTGAGGTGATGGATATGCTAATTACCCTGATTTGATCATTAAACATTGTATGCACATATCAAAATATCACATGTACTTCATAAATATGTACAATTATTTTCTATCTATTAAAAATTTTAAAAATCAGAGTAATATAACAAATTATTTCGATGAATTGTGCATGAATTGAATCTGCTACTGCTTAATTCCTCCTCCCCACCTTTTCCATACCTAATCCAAGTCAGACTAATTTAAGACCACTATATATAGTTGTATTATTTCTATTTAATTAGAGACATGCAGCAGGAAAGTTTTCCTGTATCAACTTCTTGAAATGGAGGATCTGCTGTGCCAGTAGCTCATAAAATACCCGTTGAACCCAACTCTACCAAGTTAATGAAAGGGCCACAAAAAGCAATTACTTTGTATAATGTTGAATATACTAATAATCCTGATTTGAGCATCACATTTTGCAAACAAGTAATGATATTTAACTCTATACCCCACAGATATGTACAATCAACTATGTTACAGTAAAAAAGAAGAGAAAATGTTAAAGTACTAAGTGAATAATTCCAATGTCACATAAGTGGTGATATAATGAAAAATAAAGGTTTCTGCTTAGTAAAAAATTCCCAAAGAGAAATATGGTGAATACAAGTTGTAAGGGCATGACTGTAGAGATAGCCATGGAACTTCATTCTCAAAAAGATAGAAAGGATTACTTTATGTATTGATGTCCTTTCTTTGTTCTAAGTAACATGCAAAAAATGTTGGCTCTCTGTCATTGGGCATAGTTGTTGGAAGCCTTCTGATAACAGCTTCAATCTCCTTTATTGTTATTGGTCTGTTCAGATTTTCTACATCTTCATGGCTCAGTTTTGGGAGCTTGTGTGTGGCCTGAAATTTATCCATTTCCTCCAGATTTTCAAACTTGCTGGCGTATAGTTGTTTATAGTAGTCTCGAATGATTCCTTGTATTTCAGATGAA
Organism: Cynocephalus volans; assembly: GCF_027409185.1. Taxonomy (NCBI): domain Eukaryota; kingdom Metazoa; phylum Chordata; class Mammalia; order Dermoptera; family Cynocephalidae; genus Cynocephalus; species Cynocephalus volans. Next base: position 47,708,032 of record NC_084462.1, read on the forward strand.
TCAGTTTTAATATCACCTTTTTCGTTTCTAATTTTTGTTATTTCAATCTTCTCTCTTCTTTTTTTTGTTAGCCATGCTAATGGTTTGTCAATTTTATTTATCTTTTCAAAAAACCAACTTTTTGATTCATTGATCTTTTGTATTGTTTTTTGGGTTTCAATTTCATTCAGTTCTGCTCTGATCTTAATGATTACTTTCCATCTGCTAACTTTAGGTTTGGATTGTTCTTGTTTTTCTACATGAAAATTAAACAGCATTCTACTTAATGACATATGGGTCCAAGAAGAAATCAAGCAGGAAATCAAAAAATTTATTGAAACTAATGAAAATAATGATACATCATACCAAAACCTGTGGGATACTGCAAAAGCAGTATTAAGGGGGAAATTTATTGCATTAAATGCTCACCTCAGAAGAATGGAAAGATGGCAAGTGAACAACCTAACACTTCACCTGAATGTGTTAATTTCATGTGGGTCAATATAATAGTAATCTAATAATTTTAATTCTAACACTTTTGCTGTAGCAATTTTGGCATTACTAACATAACACTTACAAAAAGCAGGCACTGTGATAAGTGCTTTACTACTTAAACTTATATGATCTTCACAACATTTACCAATTATATCAATGGGTATAATTATTTCTTTATTATACAGATACTGAAAACGAATCACAGAGATGCTAATATACTTGGACTAGGCCACAAAGCTAGTATAGTTGAGAGCTAAAATTTGGACTAATCAAACCAGTTTCTGTGTCTGCTCCTTTAGCCACTGATATTTCTCCATAATGTAACTCTTCAGATTCCAACTTTGTATTTCTCCCTTTTCACTCAAAAGGCAGGTGTGGTGAAACAAGGTAGGGCTTCCTGAAGTCTTGTACGCATCCTCCTCTGAACTCTTATTCAGGACATAGATGAAGTAAGAGGTTACTTTTGGTGGTAGCAAGCTTTAGGGCTTCTCTGATTATCTAAATCGTTCCTGTGCCAATAGAATTAAAAGTCAGAATCCTTACTTGTAAGTATTATTCTTTGATGAGTGCCTCCTATTTACTCCATTAGTAATGAAGGGATTCCCAGCCTAGGGCAATGGGAATGGCAAAATACAGAACACCCAACACTGGACAGATGAGATTGACAGCCATTTATTAGTCCCACATACTCACAGGCAAGGGGAGGAGGACACTGCATATCACACAAGGCCATGCAGGACAGGGTGAAAAAGCAGGTCTTTGAGAGGCAGGCTTTGTAGTATCCAAAGGGTGAGGTGACCTCTGTTCCCACAGGAGGTGTGATTGGTTTTTTAAAAAATAATTCCACAGGCTGGCAGGAAACTGAAACCTACTACTAACAGATAAGTAGAAATTGTTCCTGGTCCCTTTGATAGGAAGCATTTCTTGGCTAGGGAATCTTACCCATGGGAGCAGAGTTGGGTGGAGAACTTGAGGTTAGGTCATTAAGGCCCTCCCAGTTTCACCAGATGTCAAGGCAGCCCATAATATTGGCCTTAATTTTAGGCTTTACAACAGAATTTTCTGTTTTGATGTCTTTAGTAGGGTCAAAAAAAACCCAGCCCTTAATATGATTGAGTAAAATTGAGTGTGAGAAAACTTTTCTTCTAGCCAAAAGGGCTATGAGGCTAATTAATCATAAATAATGAATAGAGGCATTAATTCAGTACCTTGTAATCTTAAAGTCTTACTTTGCCTTTAGATTTTTATGGGAGCCGAGTCAGTATACCTGAATGGTCTGAGAATTCCCAAATCCTTTATTAAGATGTTCAATTTTTTAGGCTAGCAGAGCCAGAATGAGAACATCTTCCAACATTTTCCAACATTTCATTTGAAGGTCCTAAACCATGAGTTTGAGTTTATGCTCAAACTGATTATATATGCTGATTACTAGGCATGTGACCTTGAGTAAGAGTTTCCATTTTTCAGTCTCAATTGTTAACTTTCAAAGTGGGTCTAATGACATCCATCTTAAGGGATTATATGAAGTTTGGGTGCTATAACAGACATGAATGAGCTGGCATATAAAAAGATTCAATAAACATTAGTCCTTTCTCCCCTTTCCATTAGCAAACTCTTTTTTACCTCTACACATTATTGACAAATTGTAGTTGCTTTCTTACTTTTGGGGATAGGCAGATGCATTTTTAATAATTAGATTATTTGATTAGGCCATTATAAATGTAATATTTGAATCAATCAAAAGGCATCATGTTAGTATGTAGCACACAACTACAAGTACATAGTAATTCTATATCATGTCATCCACGAAATCCATAAAGTCTCAAAGTTGAGAAAAAAGAAGGCACCAGAGTGGAACAAAAATGGGAATGACTTCACTAGTCTCTGGATTCCATTTGTGATATTTAAATTCTAAACAATGATTGATGGTACTGGTGGGGAGTGAACTATCAATAACTCCAGCAGTTTATCAGATGTCTTGTTGCTCAGTAAAGCAGAGGGGGGAATGAAACACACAGTAATGGCCTATGTTTAGACTCCCAGAGAGTCCCATAGCACTTTTCTGTTAAAGGTAAATTGTAATTTAATTTGTTCATAAGTATGGAGTACCTGTTTCATGGTAGAGATTCTATCAATTGCTTACTAAACATCTCCACAGTGATACACCACAGGCACCTCAAACTTAACATGTCCAAATTGAAAATGTCATCTCCCGCCCAGCCCCCAAATTCTGTCTCCTCTCCCTATCTTAATGAAAGGCACTGCTAAAGAAATGACAAACTAAATCAGAACCAGGGCTTCGTCATTGACGCCTCCTCTTCACCATCCCTTACATGCTATCATTTCTATTGTTTTATCAATTCTGATTTATAATCCACTTTTGGTTTCAATTCTAGTGTCTCTCTCTTAGCTCAGGCCACCTTCAACTATAATCTAGATTAAATCATTTTATAACAGCTCTGTTGGCATACACATTTTCCATGTACCAACCAACTGCTCTTGTTTAAAACCTACGTGATAGGGGTTGAAGGTGCTCCAGTATCAGTATGATGTTGTAGATCCACTTTGGCCCAATCCCTTTATCAATTACAATTAAAATTTCTGGACAAAATGCAAAAACAGATAGCTGGGGACTTTGAAAAGTAACAAAAGCATGTTTAATGGAACCCAAACTAGAAGAAGCAACTACACAGAGATAATTTTTCTCTCTCTGTCATGTATTATTTCTCTCATGCGTCACTCCTGGGGCAGCTAGGATCCATGGTGGAGCTTTCAGCTAAAACTCTGAGAGAAACCCCATCTTTCTGGCCAAAGGAACCAGGCAAAGGGCTCCTTGAAGGTCAGAGATTATTGTTGAAAGGAGAAAAGAGGATCTGCTTATTCTGTGGATAAGCATGTACAAGTCTTAGCCTGAGCCTCAAGCTACTTATGTGTGCACTGGCCCACACTAGCTTAGCTAAGGCTTGGAGAACTGAAAAGTATTAGGAGCTTTTTGAACAGTATTAGAGGCCTATCATGTGTTTAACTGGAATTCAGAAGAAGAGAGGAAGAAGATTGAGGCAGAAAATAAACTGTTTGAAGCAACAATGGTTGAAAACTTCTCAAATTCTGTGAAAGACATAGATTTACTGATTGAAGACTGGCAAATTCCAACCTGGGTAAATTCAAACAAAATCATACTTACATGTAAAATATTCTTCAGAAATGAAGGTGAATAAAGAAATTTCCAGGTAAAAGAAAACTAAAAAAAAATTATATCCAGCAGACTTGCTTTATAGGAGATACTAAAAATTTTCTTCAAGCTGAAGGGAAAAATACAGACAGAAATTTGGATAATCAGGTATAAATGTGCAGCAACAGAAATGGTAAATAGTGGGGTAAATATGAGCAATTATCTTTGTCTCCTTAAACAAAAAATATGTATGACTGTTAAAGCAAAATTAAAATATTGTCTAGTGAGGTTTTTGATGTATGTAGATGTAAGGCATATGACAAGTATAAAATGAAGATCAATGTAGTTGAATTTACATGATTGCAACTATTTACATTTTATGTATAATGAGAAAATATTAACTGTAAAAGTTTAAGTATGTATATCGAAATCTCTAGAGCAACCACTGAAAGTAATATAAAGAGATGTAAACACATTGCTCCTTGATAAAATAAAATAATATATTTTGAAAAATCTCAAATAATTCAAAAGAAGATAGAAAATGGGGAACACACACACACACACACAAACGGGGGGGGGGGGAGAAGATATAACAACCACAATTACTTGAAGTTGATACGACAAGCAAACAGAAAGAACATTGTTGGGGGGGAGGGGGGAGGGAGAAGGGAGGGAGGTTTTGGTGATGGGGAGCAATAATCAGCCACAATGTATATCGACAAAATAAAATAAAATAAAATAAAATAAAATGGGGAACAAAAAATAAAGAGAATAAAGAGAAAAGTAGTAAAATGATGGATCTAAAGCCAACCGTATTAATGATTACATTAATGATAATGTTTAAACACTCCAAATTTTTTTAAAGGCAGGAAAAGAATGACAAACTGAATAAAGAAAAACAAGATCTTACCCTGTGCTGCCTACAGGAACACATTTTAAATATAAATACAACATTTTGAAAGCATGTTGGTTGGAAAAATACATGTTGTGAAAAAAGTATTAAAAGGCTGATGTGGCTGTTTTAATATCAGATAAAACAAAGCCAAAGACAAAGGGTACTGCCAGAGATAGAAATAAATATTTTAATAAGATAAAAAAAATTTCAATATGATAAAGGGATAATTCATAAAGGAGACAAGAACATTATCAATATACACACATAACAATATGGCCTCAGATTATGAAAAAGCAAAAAAAGAGAGACAAAGCGGTACTTAGATAATTTTACAGTCAGATTAAGAGATTTTTAACAATTGTTACTCATAAATTTATAGAGATGGACAAAATCAACAAGAAAATAGAAAATCTGAATAACACTTCAAGCATTTTGATCTAATTGATATTTCGTATCATTATGAAAAACAAATATACAATATACTATCTTTTCAAGTGTACATATTATATACATTAAAATAGGCCATATAAGGAAACACAAAACAATTTTTAATAAATTTAAAAAGACCAAATCATTCAGGTATTCTCTGACCACAAACGGACTACTTTGAAATCATAATAAGAAAATATTTATAAAAACTCAAATATCTGAAAATGAAACAACACACTTCTAAGTACTTTATGGCTGAAGGATAAATTCATAAGGAAAACTAAGAAATATTTTTAATGAAAATACAACATATCAAAATATGTGTGGTGCAACCAAAACAATGCGTACAGAAAAACATATAGTTTATATTAGAAAAAAATCCACCTTTATAAACTAAAATAAACCAGATAAATAAAGACCTACTTTACAAGAAATACATTAGGAAGTCCTTCAGGCTGAAAATAATAACATCAGACATTAACTCAAGTCCACAGGAAAAAATTAAGAGTAACCAAAACAATAAATATGTGAGTAAATACACAAGACTGTATAATATTTTTTCTGTTTTCTTTTTACTTCTTTAAAAAGCCCAAGATTTCATAAGGCAATAATTAAAACTCAATATTGTTAGATTTACAATACATATGTCATTAACAGCAAAAGTAAGGAAGCAGAAAATGAAACTATATTAAAATAAGTTTCTATATTTAACAATAAGTTAGTATTAATATAAAGTGGTTTATGATAATAATTATGGAAGAATAGAAAATAACTAAAGCATGTATTAAAATCAACAGAGAATTAAATTATATATATATATATATATATAAATATACATAAGTGTATATGTACTGCATTGCTATTTGGTTTTAATATGTTTTTGTTGCTGTTTCTCCTTGCCTGTCATCTTATCTTTTGTACATATATAGAAGTTATATTATGTTAATATAATACATTATATTAATTGTATATAAACCATATCATAACATATTAAAGATAGTTTTCTATTAAACATATGAAAATATTAATTATATGTATAAATTAGATTATACATATTAAAATACATGCATTGATATATTAATATATTATATATTTTACCCCTACTATATATTTATATACAAAAGATAAGATGGCAGCAAAGGAGAAACAGAATAACAAAAAAGACATGAGATATATTAAACCAAAAGCAATAAAACAGATATAAATCTAATGATAACAATATTAACATTGCATATAAATGAACTAATACTCCCTCCAATGAAAAGATAGTGAAAGGCTGGATAAAAAAGCAATATTCAACTATAAGTTGTCTACAAGAGGCAAATTTTAGATTTGAAGACATAAGCAAGTAGAAATAAAAAAATCAATAAAGACATACGATGAAACAGTAGCTAGGAGAGAGCTAGAGTAGGTATATAGATATCAGACAACCCAACATTTAAGACATGAAATATTATATATTAAAGATATGATAAACCTGTATGAATGTATATGCATCTAACTACATAGCCTCAGTGCACATAAATAAAAATCTGATAAAAGTGAAAGAAAAGAATGGACAATTCAATGATAAAATTTCCATACCCTGTTCTCCAATAAAGACAGATGGAAATATCCAATATATAAAAACTTGAACCACACTTATGGATCATTTTTACCTCACTGACATTTATATTATACTCCAATCAAAGATAGCAAAATATATACTTTTTTTCAAGGTCACATGAAACATTCTCTAGGATAGACTATATGATAGGGCATAAAATACATCTTGGTAAATTAAAGAGAATTGAAATAATACAAAGTATGCTCTTTTATCACACAGGAATTAAATTAGATATCAACCAGAAAAAGATATTTGGTAAATCTTCAGTTATTTAAAGGTTAAATAACATATTTCTACTAAATAAAACATAGTTCAAAAGAGAAATCACAAGGGAAATTGTAGAATATTTACAAATGGACAAAAAGTAAATATGAAATTTCTGGAATGCAGCCAAAGCAATGCTTAGAGGGATATTTATAGTTTGAAAACACCTATTTTATAAAATAGGAAAGGAGTGCTATCCCCCTCTCCCTTCCCATGCAAAAAAAAAGAAAGAAAGAAAGAAAAGAGGAAAATTTTTAAATCAATAATCTAAGTTTCCAACTTAAAATACTTGGAAAAGTAAATTAAATCTAAAACAAACAAAAAGATGGCAACAATTATATAGAAAGCAATAAAATAGACAATACAAAAATAGAGAAAATCAATGACAGGAAAAGTTAATTATTTGAAAAAATTTTCAATTGAAATTTTTCAACACAATTGAAAAATTTTTATCTAGAATAGGACAAAAAGAGAAAGAAACTAATTAACAAAATTATTTTCTAAAGAAATTAAAAGGATTTCTATGGAATATTATGAACAAATTTATGCCAACAAATTTGAATATAAATAAAATGAAAAATTTTCTAGAAAGACAGGAATTGCCAAAACTGACTCAAGAAGAAATAAATCACCTTACTATATCTATTTAAAAAAAGAAGAAATTGAATTAAAAATAAAAATCTTCCTGCATAGAAAAGCCCAGAACCAAGTAGCTTCATTGGGGAATTCTATCAAATATTTAAAGAATAAAGTGTACTTATTATTTATAAACTTTTCCAGGAAATAGAAGAGAGAATTCTTCCTAACTCATTGTATGAGTTAACAAAGCCTGACAAAGATATCACAAGAACCCTATAGACCAACAGCCCTCATGAACATAAACTCAACATTCCCTAGCAGAATATTAGCAAACTTATCCAGCAAAATATAAAAAAAGGATTACATACCATGACAAAATAGAATTTATCCCAGGAATATAGTCAGTTTATGAACCAAAAGTCAATTACTCTAATACAACATATCAATAAAGGGCAGAAATCACACAATCACCTCAATAGACACACAAAAAAGCATTTGGCAAAACCCATCAGATATTCATGATAAAACCTCTTAACAAATCAGAAACGGGAATTTTCTTAACTTGATAAAGAATCTCTACCAAAAACCTATAGAATACATCATACTTTATAATGAAAGACTAAAATGTTTCCCCATTAAAATTAGGAAACAGACAAGAATGTCTACTCTTGCAATTTCTGTTCAGTAGTGTACAAAATTCTAGCCATGCAATGGGGAAGGGGGGGGGGGGAGGAAAAAAGAAAGCAAAGGCATCCAGATTCAAAAGGAAGAATTAAAGCTGCCTTTATTTAAGGATGTCATGCTCTGTATATAAAACTAAAACTAATAAATAAAATCAAGAAAGTTACAGGTAAGATAAGTACGTAAAAATCAACTGTATTCCCATATATTAACAGCAAACCATCTGAAGATGAAATTTAGAAAGAAATTTCATTCATAAAGGCATCAAAAAGAATAAAATACTTAAGAATGAAATCACCAAAATAAGTGCAAAACACATATTACAAAACATTGCTGACTGCCATGTTCCTAGACTGGAAGACCAAATACTCATATTATTAAGATGGCAATTCTTCCAAAAGTGATCTATAGATACAGTATAATTCTTATTAAAATCCCAGCAGGCTTATTTTTTTTTTATAAGTTGATTCTAAAGTTTTCATGGAAATGCAAACTACTCAGAACAGCCAGGACAATTTTGGAAAAGTAGAATGAAGCTGAATGGTTTGTAGTACTTGACTTCAAAAGTTAATAAAATTGTTTTGTTATAATGACTTAAGAAAAAGCATATAGATCAGTCTACAAGAATTCAGAGTCAAGAAATAAATCCCAGTATTTATTATCAATTGAGATTTCACAAAAATTCCAAGGTAGATCAGGGGAGAAAGGATAGTCTTTTCAGAAAGCAGTGCTGGAAAAATTGGATATTCACATGCAAAATAATAATAATAAGCTTAGACACTTTACACCATACACAAAAACTAACTCAATATGGGAAATAGACTTAAATAAAAGAACTAAACTATAAAACTCTTACAAAAAAAACAGGAGAAAATCTTTCTGACTTTGAGCTAGGCAAAAAGGTCTTAGATACCACACATGCACATGGCACATTAAAAATTTGATAAACGGGACTTCAATAAAATTAAAAATGTTTTGCTTCAAAACCATTAAAAGTGAGAAAAAACAAGCAAAAGATCTGGAGAAAATATTGGCAAATGATATATCTGATAATGAACTTGTATTCAGAAAATATGCATACTCTAACAACTCAGCTGGAAAAGAAAGAAACCAACCAAAAAATAAGTGAAAGCTATCTAAAGAAGGTATCTAAAGAAAATATCAAAATGACTATTAAGTCTATAAAAACTGCTTAAAATTATTATTCATTAGTAAAATGCAAATTCAAACTACAATGAGATGCAATTAAAAAAATATTAGATTGGTTTCAATACAAAAGTTTAACCATATCAAGCCTTAGCAAGGATGTACAGCACCTAATACTTTCATACACTTCTCATGAGAATATAGAATGGTAAAGCCCCTTTGATAATAGTTTAGTAGTTTCTTGAGATATTAAACATAAGACTCAACTATTCTACTGCTAGGTATATAGATATCTTCTCCTAGGTATCATTCTAAAAAACATGAAAACATATTTTCATATAACAACTTGTATGAGGACATTTATAACAGCATTATTCATAACAGCCAGAAATATGGAAACAGCCCAGATGTTAGTGAATAAAAAAATTATGTCTATAAAATAGAATATTATTCATCAATAAAAAGGAATGAATTATTGATACATGCTAGGACATGAATGAACCTCAAAAGCATTATGCTAAATTAAAGAAGCCAGACAAAATAGACTATATAGTGTATGATTCCATTTATCAGGAATATATGGGTGATTAATTTATATTTACATGAAATACCCAGAAAACACAAACATCTAAGAACAGAGAACAACTCAGTGGTTGCCTAAAATTGGTGGTGGGAACCAGAGTTGATTGTAAATTGGATGAAGGAATATTTGGCGGTGATAGAACTGGATTCTAGAACTGGATTACTGTGATCATTATCCAACTTTATAAATTTACTAAACATGATTGAATTGTACCATTACAATAAGTAAAATTTATGGTATGTAAATTATACCTCAATAAAGCTGTTCAAAAAAGAAACATTTATGAATATGAAAAGGTAAGTCACAGACGGGGAAAAAGATTCACAATACATATATGAGGCAAAGGACTTATATAAAAATTTATGTAAAGATCCCTGACGATTCAATAATACATGATAAAAAAAAAAAAACCACGAAAAAATGGGGGCAAAGTACTAACACACATCACCAAATAATATATAAGAATAGCCAATGAACATATGAAAAAAATGCTCAACATAATTAGTCACTGGAGAAATACAGATTACCACTACAATTAGATGCAATTACACTTGACTGTGAGCTGAAAGACTGACCTTACAAATATTGGCAAAGACATGTAGCAGCCAGTACTCCCATGTGCTGCTGGTGGGTGTGTAATGTGGTATGAGTACTCTGGATAATAGTTTGGCAGTTTTTTAAAAAGTTAAACACCACCTGCTATACAACCCAGCCATTTCAGTCTTAGCTATTCACTCAACAGATACAAAAACGTTTGTGCATACAAAAACTTATAGTTGACTGCATTAATGCTCATAATATCGTTCTTTGCAGTAGCAAATGATTGGGAGAAAAACACGAGTCAACAACATATGAATGGATAAATAAATTATGGTATATCCATACAATAAAATACTACTCAGAAAAAAAAAAAAACTATTGAAACATACAAGAACATAGATAAATATCAATCATGACCTTGTGTGAAAGAAGCCATGTAAAAAAGAGTTCATACTGCATGACTCTATAACACACGCACAATATGTATGATTTATATACAATTCTAGATCATGCAGATGGGAAGAGTTTTCATGGCTGCCTAAGGAGGGATTGGCAGGAAGAAGAGATTACAAAGGGACGTGAGGAAAGTTTTGGTGGTGATGGATATCTTCACTATCTTGTAGTGATGGTTTTACAGGAGTATACATTTCTTAAAACATCAAATTGTATGCCTTAAATATGTGCAGGTTATAGTACTTCAATAATATCTCAATAAAACTGCACAAAAAAAATTTAAAGAAGGTCTTCTATGAAATCCCATAGTCAACTAGAAAATTTTTCAATTTTTTAGCATGGTATGTATCAAAGGTCCCTATATTAGTTTGAATTTGCTTTAGTCTTATGTGACAGGAAATCTAAATGAATAATGGCTTAAATCAGGGATCAGCAAAATTTTTCTGCAAAGGGCTAGACAGTGAGTATTATTATGTGGCTTTTCAGGCCACATAATGGCAACTACTCAACTCTGCCTTTGTAGCATAAAATCAGCGTAATGTCTAAATAAATAACATTACTGTGATCCAATGAAACTTTATTTACAAAAACAGATGGTGGACCAGATTTGGCTAGCAAGCCCATAGTTTGCCTATCCCTGGTGTAAAAAATAGCTTTTTTAAACATAAGCAATCAAAGACTAGGATAGTGGTTCTATCTGTCTTCTTTGTTATCCCCAGCATGTGGCTTCTACCTCATGGCCCATGATGGCGGCTCCAGCACCAACCATGTCCATATGTCAGCCAACAGGAACAAGGACAGGAAAGAGAACCATTCCCTTTCCCATGGATACTGCTTGGAAGTTGTAAACAGATCTATTTATATTTTGCTGCCTGGAAATTAATCACATGGACACACTTAGACACAAGGGAGGCTGGAATATGTAGTCTTCATTCAGAATGTCCTGAATCACCAAGAAGAAGGAACGGGCAAAATGTCTCTGCTGCATCCTTCTAAAAATACTGTAGACAAAACTCATAATGATATAAAGGAAGCAAAAAAGAAAATAAATTTTCAGAAAGAAAGTGTAAGCTAGGTTTTGTTTGTTTTGATAAGACATTTATTTATGTAAAGACATTTATTTATGTAAGACTCCCCTAAAGACATAAAGGTAGTTTGGAGGATTGGATTCAGATAAGCCTGAATTAGAAGTCTGGCTCTATCACTTATTGTTACATGAAAGTTAATAAATATGCTCTGAATCCTGGTTTACTAACCTGTAGAATGGGCAGGATTTTTTGTTTTCTTTTTTTTTTTATTAACATCCGTATCTATACATTGGAGTAAGGAGACTACCATTTATTCATTTAACACTGTGGTTATGATACTACATATTTTGTTTTGCTTTGCCCTTCAAAGACTATATCGGTTAATGGGTGACTAATTTCCAGTATCAAAGTTCTATCCAATCTTTGTATGCAAAGCACAGAGGAATCTGTAGACCTGAGGAACTTAGGTGTGCCATGGAAATTTTTAAGATTCACATTGGGTATGTGTAAATATTAGTAACTGATAATATCTCATTTTCACAGTGTGAACCACTCATTACAAAATCATTCTTGAAACCAACAAATCTCCAAATAAATACTAAGGTTTGGATCTGAATTTTGAACCATTCTTACATGTGTTGTGAGAAAGTAATTGCTATTACATATTTAAATGAAATCATTAAAGGTTTGTGTTTTGGAATTAATTTCTGACCATAATTGAGTTATAATATAAAACAGCTTACTTTGGTAATTCTAGTTTGAAAGGTGAGAAAGCCAAGAAACTGAGCAGGGGCTAGCCTCATAATGATAAGCCGACATTTACTGCTGAAGCATATTGCCACTGTGGAAGTGTAAGGCATGTAAAAGAAAACTGGTTAATCTGCCTTCCAGAAATCTAGAATCATTGCGGTGTCCCTCGATGTTAGCTCTACAGTCCAGTAGTTTTAGATGCTGACTCTGTTAGTGGCTGCAAAGGTGGGTTTAGTACTCAGATACATTTATATACTAATTCTAGTCCCCCTTTTCCTCACACATTCAGTTGTTATGGGACCTATAGGGACTATGTCCCTCACATGGAAATTTTTGAGAAGCAATGATGCTAATGAGAAAAAGCTCAAGGAGAGGCATGGTTGTCACTGTAACCACCACCCCAGGCTGGGGAATCTAGGTTGCAGACCAAAGACAAAGTAAAACCTGGGGCCTGTGGACCACCACTTTCATTTAGTGTTTCTGACTCCATCCCTGGTGGTATCTGACCTTTCCTCTTCAGTCATCCCAGCCAGGTGCTCACGCTCATCCAGCATCTGGATTTAAGTCTAGCCCCAAATTTAAGTCTGCAGCCTCCAGCCTGGTTCTGCTCATTCTGGTATTTGTGTCTTGTTCATTCTCTGTACCTACCCAGCCTCTGGCTGTCCTTGTCTCATGGGCATGTCCGAGTCACATCGAGGCTATGTCCCAGCCTCTCCTACAGGTTGGATCCTGAGTCTTCTGTTCACAACCATGACCCAAAGCTCAGCACAGCCTCCAAACCCTCGCTCCTCAGGAACCCTTCCTGGAGGATTCTCCATGCCAAGGACACCAGTGCAGAGCCAGAAACAGGCAGCAGGATTTGTCTCCTAGACCTTCCTTGAATTTTTCTTTATTTTCTTCTTTTTACTTAACCCAATCTTTTTAGCAATGTATAGTGAAATTCTACAGACATCTTTGGTGCTCTTTTTTCATTAATAAAAGGAGAGAGAGAAAGGGAGGGTATTGGAGGGAGATTTCAGAACATATTTCTGCCATGATTTCCCTATTATAATTAGACACAAATATTTAAATTCAATGTTTTATATTATATTTTATGTATATCTTGTGTAACTTAAAGCATAATTAGTATTCTGTAAAACCTGATGTATTATTAGCATTCTATTAAAATTTTTAATATTTATTAATAAGGGTTTCATAGAAATCATTTAATTTAATTTAAATAACTACATTACCTATATTTTTGATGAAATTAAAAGGAAAAACTATTACCTATACCAAACTCCAAACTTTGAACTTGTGTTTATTGAAAGTTTGGTACCTGTAACTCAATTTATTGTTTGGAAGGAATTAAGCATTTGACACGCCCTGAAAAAGAAAAGGAAGGGGAGATTCTAAGCCCACAAAAATTGAAAATCATGTTGTATTTATTCTACCAATGATCTCATGCCCCTGAGAACTAGTTAAGGAGGAAATCCGAAGTCAAATTATTTAGGTCCAGAAAGCTACAAATTAATAATTGCCACTTGCTTCTCTTTGGTCTTACTCAATATTTCCCAAATGGGGTTAACTGGAACCCGGATAGTGGAGGTGTCGGCAGTAATGGCTCATAGACTCCGGTTACTACCACCTATTTTATCTTTATATGGAAGGTAATAAGCAGGTAGAAACATATTTGTTATTTTATCTCTATATTAAATATCATGAATACAAAGCATGAGTCCTGTTATTGGTGCCTGAGGAGGACCTTATCCACTTCCCAGTTAGATGCACCTCACACTTCTGTGATTGAATTTCTTTTCTGGTCAATCTCTTAGCTGTGATCAGCAGGCTCTATAATACCATATGGATCTTCCAGAGTGGTACTATGTGGGGGGAACAGCTGTTTTGCCTGTCTGGGTTACAGAATTAAGATTTCAAATAATTTCTTGGCAATTATTTTATTGGGACTGAAAGGATCATTAATCCTGGCCTTAGCAACCAACTAAAATCTATCTCTCTTATAGTTTTACATTGTTTAATCCATAGCTAATCATAGTTTGTATTTTATTGAGAGAATATTCCATGTTTTAACCTCCATAAGGAAATGCTTCTATTTTCTTTTCTTTTTTTTTGGTCTCAACACATCTATTTTTTTTGGTTGATACCATTCATCTCTCTGCGCACTTCTATTGGGAGAGCTTCTAGGTAGGTGATCTCAGGTATGACGTTCTCCATCAGTATTGAGTTATTGAGTTTGACCAGAGTAGCCAAAGCTTGTTGTTGTTGTTTTGTGAATTCTATTCCCTTCCTTTCAAACTAAAGGATTCAATCACTTAAACTTTTCCAATCAGGATCCTCATCTCCACAATGACATTCTTCATGCCTGGGGAGGAGTTAGAACACTCTTTATTTTGCCTCTCCACAGCGCGTGGTCCCAGCTGTGTGGCTCCTTTCATGAATATGCATGAAATCAGATATGACATTGCCCTGCTCCCATTAATAATCTTGTCATCTGACTTGTGCTCCAGAAAGCTCCAGTCCATGGCTTCTCAGAGCAAATGTAGCCTGAAGAAAAATGAGACAAAATGAAACAAGAAGAAAAGACACCATATCTTTTTGTTTATCTTTTTTATTTGATTGGGATTAAGTATTCCAGCATTTGGGCATGGGCTTGTAAGGAGAACAGAGAAAGGCTGGAGAGGAGGGAGTGAGCAGGGCTGTGTGAATGGCCTGACTTGTTGGGAGCCTGCAGCGGTGGGTGTAATGGTATGCGAAGTGACCTTGAATATAGGCGCTGTGGGTAGCCCCAGCTTTTTTGTAAAAGAAGCATTTGCAGTAGAGGTTTAGGTTTCAGGCCTCCCAGTCATCAATCATCTCAGCCCATTCTTCTCTTTGACAGCTCAGTACAAGGCCTGACATTTGACACCCAAGACCCCGGGACTTATGCACAGACACAAGCTGAGGCCCTAAGGGAGGGGAGGAGAGGAAAAGGAAAAAAGGAGCTGCTGTATACACACACACACACACACACACACACACACACACACACACACACGTGTGTGTGTATTTTTTTTTTTTTTAGAAGCAGCAATCTGAGGAAGATACCAAACAAATTCTAACTGCCACAGGAAATGATTCTGAAGGAGAGCATCGCATTGAGTTCTGTTTGCTGCTTTATGTTGTTTTGTGCTTTTCAGGTTGCTTAAAATAGCTCCGTGCAGACAGTTTGGGGCAAATATCTGAGCCTGATTGGCCACTTCCCATTTGGCCAGATTGAATCCAATCTCAGCTTTCAAGGATGGATTGGTGGACATGCAGGTTATCGCTTTCTGGACAATGGCTCCCGACACTGTGACCTGAATGTCATTACATCATACTGTCACCTCGGAGGAAGGCCACCCTCAGGGTACTTTCCTTTTGGAAAATTGAAAAAATAAAAAAGGATAATAACTCAAGTTTAGATATGAGCTCACCAAAGTTCAAGGTCAACTAATGCAAGTGTTTCAGGGATCAAATAATGGTAATTGGTGTTAATAAGAATTAGGTAATTTATAGTTCCAACACTGAAAGAGTCTAAAAGGTTTACAACATGCAAGTACCAGGAATTCATGGGTGAAGGTCCAGGTGACTCTGCTTCAAATCCCTATTTATCGAAGGCCAGTTAAACTGAGTGCCATGCTCAGAGCATGTGAGGCCAAGGGTGTGTGATTAAATTCTTACCCAAGTCTGAGACCCGACAGATCAATCTGTCAAGTATTTTTTTTTTTGACACTGACTATATGCCTAGCACTGTACTAATGTCATAGAAGATGGAAATACTCTTAAGAGATGATTCCAGCCCACACAGACACTACCATCTATTTGCAGAGATAAAGCATACATTGATAAGATAGTGCAGAAAAGGATGGTAAAAACAAATGTATTCTGATATATCAACTAGGTTGTCTCCAAGATTACTCAGCACATCTTTCATTCTGGAAACACCGGCGTCCCACACACAGACTTGAGAAATCACATGGTTCCTCCCAGTGGGAATGTGGAAAAATATCTGGGGTCTGCTTAGAAAATATAAAAAGCTTTTTAAGAATATTGAACAGTACAAGCTTAGAAATACAGAGTTAAATATTAACTGTCTTTCAGGAAACACTGCCCAAATAAAATACACAATATCAGCAGTGAATGGGGCAGTGGCTGAATTAGAAGTGTTTTACTTTTATTTTTAATTCATTTTCCAATAATCTATAATGCACATATATAATATTTTATTAAAAATAAATGATATAAATTTTTTTAATCAACAAATCTTTGTACATATGCTATTATTTCTCTTGAGTAAATACTTCGGAGTGGAATGACTAGGTCACATGGTAGGTATGTCTTTAAATCTTTAAGCACTGTCAAACTATTTTATAAAGTGGTTGTGCCATTTTATGCCCCCACATTGAATGAGAGTTCCAATGGTTTCACATCATCACTTATGTTTGGTATGGTCAGTCTTGTCAATTTTAAATATTCTAGAGGGTGTACAGTTTTATTTCATTGTGGCTTTAATTGGCATTTTCCTAATAGTTAATGATGTTGAACATCTTTTAATGGGTTATTTACCATCTATACATTTTCTTTGGTGAGTGTCTGTTTAAACCTTTTGCCTATTTTTTATTGGGTTGTTTGTCTTATTATTGAGTGGTAAGAGTTCTTTATATCATATATTTTTTAAATTAATTGATTAGTTAATTATTTTTAGTTTTGCTCTAGAATTGGAGGGTTTACTTTATTTTTTTTCACATTTTAATTTTTTAAATTTATTTTTTATTGGTTATAAATATTCATGAGATACAAAGCTGATTGTCACCCCTCCTGCCCATGATGTGAGGGCCAGATTCATACTGGCAACATATCCATTACCACAAATTGCATTTGTACCCTGTGTCCCCCACCCAATTATCCCCAACCTCCCTCTGCCTCCCCTTTTCCCCTCCACTCCACTTAGTAGCCCAAGGAATGTTCTCTCCCTCTGCAAGCCCAACAAACTACCATGATCTTTCTTTCCTTCCCTCTCTCTCTCCAAGCTCCCACATATAAGTGAGTACATGGGGTATCCATCCCTCTGTGCTTTGCTTATTTTACTCAACATAAGTTTCTCCAGGCTCATCCATGTTGCTGCAAATGGGAGTATTTCATTCTTTTTTTTATGGCAGAGTAGTATTCCATGGTCTATATATTCCACAGTTTCCTTATGCAATCATCTATTGATGGACATTTAGGTTGGTTCCATATCTTGGCTATTGTAAACAGAGCTGCGATGAACATGGAAGTGCAGGTATCCCTTCAACATGATGATTTCCATTCCTCTGGGTATATATCCAGAAATGGGATTGCTGGATTGTACGGAAGATATCTATCTGTAGTTGTTTGAGAAAACTCCATACTGTTTTCCTTAGTGGTTGTACTAATTTACAGTCCCACCAACAGTGTAGGAGTGTTCCTTTCTCTCCACACCCTTGCCAGCATTTGTTATTCACTGTCTTTTTGATTACAGCCAGTCTAACTGGAGTGAGGTGGTATCTTAATGCAGTTTTAATTTGCATTTTCCTGATGACTAGTGATATTGAACATTTTTTCATGCACCTATCGGCCATTTGTATGTCTTCTGTCAAAAAATGTCCATTCAGCTCCTTTGCCCATTTTTAATTGGGTTATTTGTTTTTGGTTTTTTTTTTTTACTGTAATTACTTGAGTTCCTTGTATATTATGGATATTAATCCTTTGTTGGATGCATAGTTAGCCAAAATTTTCTCCCACTCTGTAGGTTGTTGTTTCATGCTGTTGATTGTTTCCTTTGCTGTGCAGAAGCTTTTTAGTTTGATATAGTGCCATTTGTTTATTTTTTCTTTTAGTGATTGTGCTTTTGGGCTCATGTTCATAAAATCTTTTTCCAGACCTAGTTGCTGAAGTGTTTCACCTATATTTTCCCTTAGTAATGTTACAGATTCAGGTCTTATACTTAAGTCTTTAATCCATTTTGAGCTGATTTTAGTGTATGGTGAGAGATGCATATCTAATTTTGTTCTTCTGCATATGGATATCTAGTTTTCCCAGCACCACTTGTTGAAGATGCAGTCTTTTCTCCAATGTAGTTTTTTGTTGTCTTTGTCCAATATCAGATGGCTGTAAGCCTGAGGGGTGATTTCTGGACTCTCTATTCCATTCCCTTGATCTGTGTGTCTGTTTTTATCCCAGTACCATGCTCTTTTGGTTATTATAGCTTTGCAGTATAATTTAAAGTCAAGTAGTGTTATGCTTCCAGCTTTATTTTAGTTTTTTTTTTTTTTCCTTAGGATTGCTTTGGCTATTTGTGGTCTTTTGTTGTTTCATATGAAGGGTGAAATTGTTTAATACATTTCTGAGAAAAATGTCATTGGTATTTTGATGTGGATTGCATTGAATCTGTAGATTGCTTTGGGTAATATGGACATTTTCACAATGTTAATTCTTCCAATCCAAGAGCATGGGATATCTTTCCATCTCCTTGTATCTTCTTTAATTTCTCTCAACAGTGGTTTGTAATTCTCTGTGTAGAAATTTTTCACATCCTTGGTTAACTTTATTCCTAAGTATTTTATGTTTTTGGTGGCTATTGCAAATGGGCTAGCTTTCTAGATTTTTTTCTATATGCCAACAAATTTGAAAATCTTGAGGAAATGGATAAATATCTGGACACATACAAACTACCAAAACTGAGCAAAAAAGATATAAAAAATCTGAACAGATCAATAAAAATAAAAGAGACTGAAGCTTTTATCAGAAGTCTCACAACAAAGAAAAACCCAGGGCTGGACAGGTTCACTGCAGAATTCTACCAAACCTTCAGAGGAATTGATACCAATTCTCTACAAACTATGCCAAAAGATTGAAACAAAGGCCATTCTCCCATACTCATTCTATGAGGCAAACATCACCCTGATTCCAAAACCAGACAAATATACAACAAAAAAAGAAAATTACAGGCCAATATCCTTGATGAATATAGATGCAAAAATCCTCAGTAAAACACTGGCTAACAGAATACAGCAACACATATGCAAAATTGTACACCATGATCAAGTGGGATTCATCCCAGGGATGCAAGTTTGGTTCAACATATGCAAATCAATAAATGTGATACACCATATCAATAAAACCAATGACAAAAATCATATGATCATCTCTATAGATGCTGAAAAACCATTTGACAAAATTCAACTTTTGTTCATGATAAAGACTCTCTCCAAGTTAGGTATAGATGGAAAGTATTTCAACATAATTAAAGCCATGTATGATAAGCCCACTGCCAATATCATTCTGAATGGGGAAAAGCAGCTTTCCCCTTAAGAACAGGAACTAGACAGGGATGCCCACTCTCACCCCTCCTATTCAACGTAGTGTTGGAAGTACTAGCCAGAGCAATTAGAGAAGGAAATAAAGGGCTTCCAGACTGGAAAAGATGAAGTCAAACTGTCCCTGTTTGCAAAGGATATGATCCTATGTATTGAACAGCCTAAAGCCTCTACAAAAAACCTCTAAGAGTTGATAAATGATTTCAGCAAAGTTGCAGGCTACAAAATCAGCACACAAAAACCAGTAGCATTTCTAAATATTTTAAAAAATAGAAATACTTAGTGGCTATCTACAATCATATACCACTTTCATTTTGTTCTGTAGTTTTCCTCTTCGTGTAGAAAGTCTGCTAAGATCTTCTTTTCTGTATTTTCCACTAACAGTGAATAATGTTCATGCTCCTATATGACCTTTACACCCCTATGGAGTTAGCCTCTGAGCTTGAGTGAGGCTATTTATAGTAGATTGATTTCCTCTTCTGTGTTATCACAATGTCCTGTGTTCTAGCATGTTAATTTGGGAGTGCCTCCTCTAGCTTGCCCCTGAACTGTGAGACCCTTGAGGGCTAAGACCCTGTCTTTGCCTCCAGGCAGTTTACACAATTTAGGATCTTCTGACAGTAGGTTCTTGCCTTGCAAAGGAGGCACTCAATATACCATGAAGGATTAATATATATCTGCTTCTGTTTAACTACACAAGTGTCATCATAATTGTTTTGGGGGACTAATTTGTGCACCTTTAAATAGGCTCACAATTATTAATCATTAAGATTTTCTTATCACTCTTGGCTGTAAACAAATTTATTCCTCTGACTTTTTATAAAATTCGTGTCAGGAATAGACTGATAAAAACTTAATAGTCTACCATCTTCTGCCATTGAAAATTGCCTGTTTGGGGGTTCCTCTATAGAACATGTTCTTCCTCTACCTTTTTTCTTTATTCTCTATTTTTTTTTTTAATCATTCTTTTTTTTTCCTTTTAGCCTTTAACTCTCTGGGAAAAGATATTGTATTTCCCACTTTTAATTATTGAAAATAAAGTGTCATCTTTAATGATATACACATTTAAGTTTCAGACAGTTAATTCCTGTTTGAAATAATTTCATTTCAAGTAGTTTTATTTGCTTTTTCAACTATTTTGCTATTCCATCTGTGTTTGGAGAAATCTGTGGTAAATTTACCTGGCATGTTTCTTTTTCCCATGGAAAACTCCACTCACTGTCTTCAAGAATTTTAAGTCCAAATCATGACTTTTCTTTTCCCCTTTGCTAGAGAATATGGAATCTGCAATATTGTAAAATGAAAGGTCTTAATCTTGAGGGAAAGCCTTTGATCCATGAAATAAGAGTTATGCTTAGCTGTGAGCTTTTTGAAACAAAGTATTCTTCATTTAGCACAAAACATCTACAGTCAGAAGTTTGAAAATGTCATGCAGCAGAGATGATTAGTTTTAATATAAATGGAAGGGTACCATTGAAGGCAAATTCAAGACAAGTGCTTGGTTTTGTTTTAAAACTTGGATATTTTCTACTACTGGCAAAAAAAAAAAAAAATTGAATTAAACATTTGCAATTAACAAAGTTGAATACTATAATTGTGACACTTTCAAACTATAATATCAGCTAGATTTCTATAACATCAGCTCACATAAGGTGAGGAATATAATATTCCACCAAGAACTTCGGTAGTTGTTTTTCTCTTCTATGTTCACTTTGTGTCACACCACGGAATTGGAATTCAAGAGATGAGCCTGTATTTCTAATCGTGTTGATATTTCCCATGTAGTTTCTTAGTCAGCTCCTTGGATTCTTCACACAAAACGATAAAAGGTCATCAATTATAGGGACCTTATGTAAATACTGGGCTGTTTTGTGATTCTATTCTGAGCAACGTTTATATACATCTGCTCCAAGAAATTAATTTTCTTGTCCCCAATGACTCATTTAGTGGAACCAGAAGTTCTCATGCTAATGCAAATAGAGAAGGGGAGAGAGAGCACAGAGAAATGGGGAGGGAGGGAATTCATTTTATCATCAACCAATTTATGAGTGTGGCACATCATTTTTAAATGGAAAAGCATGAAGCAAATATTTACATGGGGAAGGAACAGAGACAAAGAAGATTTTGCATCTTGTCTTCTCATGTGGAATACAAGTATCTTGAGGGGATGGGAATGGATTCAGACACACATTCAGCTGAGTGCTATTTGCACACTTTGTGGCTTGATAACCTGATTCATTTCAGCTAACTTTTCAGAGCTTTATTTTCTACATCTATAAAATCCCAAAACAGTGATAACTGGCAATAAAGTCACACAAAGTTTTTATCTTCTCTGAGTGCGGGTGCTGTCTCCAGAGATGTTAGGATACTATGGCAGATGAAAAAAATCTTGCAGACTTTCCTCAGTCGTGTTCCAGGTTGAGGTGGGCCTGACAAATCCCCAAGGCCTGGGGTCATGGCCGTATGGCTTTTGATAGCAATTCCTTTCCTTGTAAGAAAGATTCTTTACAAGTTTTCCACAATGTCTCCAACACCCCCTTGCAATGTGTCACACGGATTGACCACTCCAGAATCCACATTGACTCGCTGTCACTTATTTGATACCAACAAACTTGCTCCCTTGGCATTTGTACCTTTCCACGATCATCTGGCATCGATGATCCTATTTTTGTGATATTCGTTGGTACTGTCACTTCATGATTCCACCATTCCAAAACCTACTGCCAATGCCTTAACATTGCTTGGCATTTCTGTGCCAGCACATGTGGCCTTTCTCCAGAACTGGTATTGCACCTTTCTGTCCGTCTTGTGCCCATGGTCTTCCTCAAGAGTCAGTTCATCTTTGTTCAACTGAGAATTCTTCCTGAACTAAGCTTACCTTCTTTATATTATTGCCTCACTTTGTGTTCCCTAGCTTTTACACAGTATGGGTGTGCTCCTATTTTTGATACTTCTTTTTTATGACCATTTTTTTTATAGTTTTTTTTTTTTTTCCTTTTCAACCTAGAGTAGAAACTCTTCAAGAGATGGCATTTTTGAAATTTTATTTTGTATTAATTATATCACCTAGCAGAGTACCTTATATATGATGAAAATTTTAATAATTGCTTCTTGCATAAAATTATGATTAATTAAATACTACTACGGATTTCCCATTAGCATCTCTACTCTTTTTGCATAAATTCCACTTTTTCTATCTCCTTTCTCTGGATAGATTGATCCATTAATTTATGTGGATTTAAGTATTGTTAGTCATCTATCTGTATTTTTAATTAAATAATGGCCCCCTGAAATAAAGGTTCATTTTTAATTGTTGAATTACTTGGTCCTAGAATAATCCTGTCATGTATAGACCCAAAGTAACATAGGATTCATGTAAACTAATTTGAGCAATTTACTACCAGGACTTCAAGTTTCATTTCTTTGTCATTTCCAAGTTCTAGTGCTACAAACCTTGTCGTATCACGTATCACGTCTAACAAGACCTCAGTCCAGGTTAAGAAATAAAAGGGAGACAAACTATTTTATTTGTATTTTTGAAATTCTTAAAACCACATTGTTATTATATAGATTCCTGAGTAACTTGATTTCTACCCTACTAAATAAAGTAGGCAGTTGGCTAACTTACACAGGATCATGGGTTCTTTGATTCTTGCTATGTAGTGTATGTACATCCAAGTATATAGACAACAAAGCTCACCTTACTGGATTATAGTGAGGAAAGGAGATACCAAACATGGTAAACCTCCTTATCCAAGGTTTTGTTTTCTGTGGTTTCAGTTACCCACAGTATACTAAGGTTTGAAAATATCAAATGGAAAAGTCCATAAATAAACAATCCACAGTTTTAAATTGTTCACCTTTCTGAATAGTATGGTAAAATCTCAAGCCATTCACTGTGTCCCAGCCAGGACATGATTCACTATTTGTCTGCCATATTGCAGTGCTTGTGTTCAAGTAACCCTTATTTTACTTAATAATGTCCTCAAAGTGCCATAGTAGTGATGCTGTCATATTGATATAATTGTTCTATTTTATTATTAGTTATTGTTGTTAATCTTAATGTGCCTAATTCAAAAATTAAACTATATTATAGGTATGTATATATAGGAAAAAAAATAGTATGTGTAAGATTTGGTACTATCAGCTGTTTCAGGTGTCCACTGGGAGAGTTGAAACATATCCCCTGCAAATAAGGGGGGACTACTGTACTTAAAAATAAGGGGGAAGGGATAAATAAACAGTTAAGCCAAGGGTTAGAGATATGGGTTCAGAATCCATAATATTTGGTTTGAATACCAACCCACCACTTCCTAGACATGTAGGCTCTCTATGCCTCAGTTTCCTCATTTGTAAAATGGATATAAAGTGCAGCCTCACAGTGTTATTGGGAAGAACCAAAGATGTATGGATGTAATGTGCTTATACAGCATCTGACTGCGGCTTTTACACCAGCACTACTAGCTATAACTTTTATGATTGTTATGAAGTAATCTGTCTGCATTTGCTGTTGGTTAGTCCTCTCTGGGGTCAAGCCACAGTCAAGGTTATGGTTATTCGGCCAACACCACTGCGCAGCATCCAGTCTACATGTTTCTTAGTTCCATCTGTGTGAGTTGGCTGTGCAGGAAGATGGCAAAGTTGAAGGGGAAAGAAACAAGGCCCCTGAGCATTAACCAGAGTATATTCCCCAAGCCTACTCTGTGAGATTAAAGAGAAGGATTTTTCAAGCAGTTCTTCAAACTGGCTAATTTATATGTATATCAAGGATTCAACTGGAAAAATGTTTTTTTAAAGGAGCTGGAGGAAAATAGGATGCGCTCACAGTCCCAGTGGTGTTGCCACGTTCATTTTACTAGCACGTTCATTCTTTAGTACTTTCAGGGATTGACATGAGGGAGGAATTCGCATGTCATGGAAGATAACATCTCACTGTTGCCAAAGGAGTCTATTCAGACATGCATGTTAGTGGGTTGATAACTTATTCGGTATTGCAGAGGACTCAAAGATAGACATTTTGCCTTTTATCTCCATCTCTGTGCTATCTGCATACTAAAGATAGTGCAAAACAGCCAGACACATCTTAACAAACCCACGCAGAAAAGAGGGACTTTTGCTAGCCTGCTGCAGGGGCTGCAAAGTTAAAGGAACAAGGTGTCATGTTGCCTAATGACAAATGAATTAAATGTGTTTATGCACCCAACCTGAGCTGTGAATGTAATTGCAAAGCACAAATCTAGTGATAATTTTGCAAGAAGAGATGTAAAATAAATGGAATCTAAATATTTTGGCTCCTGTCTGGTGCGAGGAGTGTAAAAGAGCAAATAGTGAGATTGCAATAATAAAAAAGTAGGTTAACTCATAAATATTTTTATATTAGTTGACATGTACTTTGAGGTGAAGGAAGGAAAAATGATAATGAATTTCAACAATGGCTCTAATATGCATTAGAACTTAGAACATTCTAATTCCCTGTGCATTCTCAGACAGGTAAGAGTGCAAGACTCTCTGTTAGATGCTATACAAAAGCAATATCTAGTCTTTCTGTAGCATCAGTTGTTGATTTTATCCTTTACTCAAATAGTACATTTTGTCTTTCATAATTACTGATGGGTGGTATTGGAGTGGGATCATTTAAGATTATGTGAAAAATATATTTTAAATATGTGAGGTGAAATTGACCATGAAGACAGTAATCCAAATATTTTTAGGTCAAGAAAATTGTGGTAACATTGATAATATCAGAAAACTGAAGTCAAAAATTGACATTTTTGTCAAAATTTCTAACTGACTTTTTGTATTTAGTTGCAATTTGTAATATGTTAGTAACACAAAATTTTCATTATATAAATGGCAAATTAATATTTTTAGAAAAAAGTAAAATTCTTGATGGCCATTGCTGTTCTGTTTAAAGTGCTTGAAGACAGATTGGAAGAATATATATCAAGATGATAAAAAGTCATTTATTGGATTGGAAGATTTCAAGTGATTTCTATTGTGTGCTTTCTATTTTTATCTTAGCTATTTCTAAATATATGTTAACTGTAGATTTCTAAAATTAAAATGTATTTTTATAATCATGAAAATGTGGTTAAAAAATATTTACTATATTAAAACCGATTATTTGTGTAATCCATTTTTCTCCCAATTATGTTTCCATCCTATATTCTACTTAACATCTTCTCGTGTTCCTCTAAACATCTTCAAGATCAAAAAAATAGTATACTTGGAAAAGTTTGCCCTATACAAATACCATCTAGGAAAACATACATTTTTTTCATGACCAAGTGAACTAACTATATCACTTTGAAACTTTCCCAGTCCTCATGAAACTGAACTGTAATGCACTTAGTACTCCAACATGGCCTGAAATTCTTTCAAATGAAATTTACAATTCAGTAGCTGTAAGAAAAGTATTAGATATCACTAATACACGTAACTTAATATGTTATACATTTAGCAACATACAATCTGTTCACACTCTTTAAAGGGTTTGTGCTTATGTTTCTATGGTAACCTTAGGAAATCTATTAGCCATGACTACGCTGCCTGACTCTCTCTCTTCCTTTCACTTGACTTTTATAAGCTGTTTGGGCTCTTGTCTACATAACAGAAAGTGATGTGAAAACAAGTGTTTAGTTTATTTGATCAACATAGAGAACTAATCTGAAAAATTCAGATACCGTGTAAAATTGTGTAATCTTGTTAAGCTACTCATGATAAGATAGAAAAGTCCACCCTTCATCTTTGTGCCATGTGGAACCAGCTGTCCTTTAACAGAAAATTCGCCTAAGATTCCTTTCCTTTTATTGTCCAGTCCCATAGTGAGTGAGTTCTGACTGAGCAGGAGCTTCATTGAAATCCTTAAGTGCACAGAGTTCCTCACAAATTCAAGAATCATTCAAAGATAAAAAAGTATACATGCATTTTTATGGTAAGGCCTTATGCTTTAAAATATAAATCTAGAATATTTATATACAGGTTGCTGTTGCACAGAAGTCATAACCTCCCATGAGAATGTACGAGATGCTCTGCCTTTGCATTCTACCTGGAATGATTGCATTTCTTCAAGAGCACCCCAGTTAGCACCTATGACTTATGGTTGCATCAATTTATACAGAAACGTGTTATACTGCTCCAAAGGAAGTAGGGCATCTTTTACATGACCACACCTGGACATCTCCCAAAGCTGAAAGAACTCTGGACAAGCAATGTCAACCTGGCTTTTGAAGGAATCCAGGGTCTAATTATAAAGGTGATAAGCAGAAACTTGCAGAAATAGAACAGAACCATGCTGGGTGATCTGTTTTTGGTAATTTGTCTATTTATAAAGTGACATTGAGTTAAGGTCCTGAGTAATTTGACACACTCAAACACATGACAATCCAATGTTATTAATTCAGAAGATAGTTGATTTGAAGAGAGGTGGATAATAATCTTTGGTCCAGCAATTTTTTTCTTTGATTTTTCACAGTAATTTTTGGGCTTGAACACAAAAGTGTCAGTATGTTCAATATTTTACTTTCTCCTTTAAAAGTAATGTTGACATTCTGTAAATAAATAAGTATAACATTAGAAATCGTTCCCCTATATACTCACTCCTATTTCCTAATCACTATTACTAGCTGCTTGTTTATATATATAAATACATAGAATTTGAATGTATACAAATACACTAATTCAGAAGAAATCACCTTTCCTAAAGTACTTATGAATTTCAATTATATGGGGACTTCTTTGATGTTTCTGGTAATATCCAAATGCATTTCAGGTCTATAGTTAGTGATGTCAAGATGAAAATAGCCTTCTGTTATGGTCAACTTCACGTCCAATGGATTGTGTCCATAAATTTACGTTTCCCTACTACCTCTGGCTATAGATTTGAGCCTGATAAATGTGACACCATTGGAAGTCCATTAAAATTGTGGCCCACATTAGATGCATTCATTAGATAACACTTTATTCATTGATAACATATTATATCTTGTTTTAGTTCTCTTTTGCCTATGATCGAAGAAAGCAAGCAAGCAATACTTGCACAAACTCCCATTTTCAGAAGCTGCTTAATAAATATTGTTAAAAACTGTTCAATGAAATACTTTAAAATGTCATTATTCACTAAGGCAATCAGCCACATGACTTCAACTGGAGTCCCTATGCAGCTGACTTCCAAATATAAACTTCCAGCTGCCATATTTTTAATGAGTTGCTTGAATTTAACTGCCCTGTAGAGCAGTGATATTGTGTCCCTTCCAAGGTTCTGTCTTCTCTTCTGTGCCTTATGTCTGTGGAAGTTACAACCACTGCCTTCACCACTCCCTGCAAATCGTTGAATCACCATTAGTTTCTTTGTCTCCCTTCTCTTCCTCCCACATGCCATGAGTTCGAAACGGAGCCTGTTCTGTCTTGACGCACACACAGTTCTCCTTGTGTCCGTCATTTTTTTCTCTTTTCAATCTTGCTACAGGTGCTTAAGCTATCAGTATTTACTACAGAGACATCAATAATTTTCCAGTTGTTCTTCTACCCACTGTCATTCCTGACCTTAGTCCACTTAACACTACAGCCAAACTAATATTTCCTTTAGCATACTTGTGCTGTCAGAACGCTGTCCCAAACCTTCAGTGGTTTTCAAATGGAAACTTCTTTAACAAGCCCTTCCACATTTTGTATTCATACTCCTTTTCTAAGGATGTTTGTTTTTATCTCTGATATGTAAAGAGCCTGGAAATAGTCACTCCCATCCTTATGAGGAGAAAAAGCTGGACAAGCTAAAAATCAACAACTTTTCTTAGACCCATTAGAGAACTGATGTGGCAAGGCAAACTGCCAACCAGAAACCTAAAGGCACAAAATGACCCAGAGAGATAGAGCAACAGAGATCCATCTGATCACCACAAGCAGAAGCCCCCGGAACCATAAACTGGTAGGAACACTCACATGGTAATGTTGACGAATTACTGGAGGCTGAGTATGCATTAGTGTGAGAGAGAGAAGCGACTGGAGGCTACAGTCTTAGAGGGCTCTCACAGTTTGGGGGGCTTTCTTTCCAGAAATCCCTTTAGGTTCTCACCATGAGGATCCAAGAAAAAAAAAAAACCTCATGGCCTTGGCAGGGGAAAGGGAAGAGTAAACATTCTGATACTGGCCCAGAGTCTTTTCCATAACAAAGGCCTGTTCTCCAGGGAAAGGGACTGTAGGAATGTAATTCTGAAAATGTATTCCAGCTGGGAGAAGGGAATTCCTTTCCATTTCAGCCCCATATAACCTTTCTGTTTGATCTAAGGGGGCAGAAACATAGTCAATGTGGGACAACACTTTAAGGAAAATAGATTGAGAATGAGGTGGCCAGAGGAGATGGGAAGAGGGAGCTATACATTACAGGAGGGACAGAAGCACTCTTGAAAGCCACAGTCCTAAAACAGAGGCCTAGTAGAAGACAGACATAAACAGAAGACATAGAACATCCCCTGCTCTACACCCTCCCACCACCCCACAGGGCCCCAGGATAATAACAGTGGATTATAGGTGAAACAGCTATAAGACACAAGTTCTCTCTGAGGAGCAGAACATAGGAAAGCCCAAAGGCAAGAAGGGGAGAAAACAAGGACTAGAGAAATTAGAACAACAAACATTACACACAGCCCAACTTCTAGCTGGATCATCATAAATCCTCATACTAAATACTAGGTAAATGCTCTACCTACCTCAGTTTCTGTTCCCCGAAATGACATGTCTGGCTTTTAAGCAAAAATGATAAGGCATGCTGCAAGACAAGGAAAAACTATCTAAAAAATCATCAGAATACAGACTCAGATATGATACAGATGTTTGCATTTTCTGACAGCAGATTTAAAATAACCATAATTAATATGTTAAGGGCTGTATTGGAAAGAGTAGACAATATGCAAAGAAAAATACTGAAAATAAAACAAATTGAGAGATAGAAACTCAAAGAAAAGAATAAAAAGGAAATGCTAGAAATAAAAATAAAAACACACTGTAATAGAAATGAAGAATTTCTTCTGCAGGATCATTAGTAGACTGGACACAGACAAGGAAAGAGTTCATGTGTTTGAAGATGTGGCAATAGAAACATCCTAAACAGAAATGTAAAGAGAAAAAATAATGAAAAAAGAACAGAACATCTAAGAACTGAGAGACAATATCCAAAGGTGCATTATTAGAACACCAGATGGAGAAGAAAGAAAGAAAGAAGCAGAAGTGTCTGAAGTAATCATGGCTGAGACCTTTCTATAGTTAATGACACCAAACTGCAGATCCAGGTGCTCAGAGAACACCGAGCAGGATAAATGCCAAATACATGCACATGCATACACATACCCACACACACACAGTCATATCATATTAAAATACATATAACTAAAGAAAAGAGAAAACCTTGAAGGAAGCCAGAGGGGGAAAACTATCTATAGAGGAATAAACATAAGCATTACATCAGACTTCTCTTCGAAAACATGCAAACAAGAAGAGAGTGGAAAATCAGTAAGGATCAAATATCTAAAACATTGAAAGAAAAATACTACCAACCTAGAATCCTTTATGCAGCCGATGTTCCTTCAAAACTGAAGGAGGAAATAGACTTTCTCAAACAAATAAAAACTGAAAGAGTTCATTGTAAGCATACCATTCATATAAGAAACATTAAAAGAAGTTTCTAGGCAAAAGAAAAACTCTATAGATCAGAAATCTGGATCCACATAAAGAAAGGAAGAGTGTCAGAAAAGGAATAAATAATAATTAACAGTTAAATTGATCAAAAAGAATTTAAAATAGCTAAAGCAATAATAGTAACAATGTATTGAATGATTCAATGTATACATATTAGTGAAATGAATGACATAAATACCTCAAGATATAAGAAAGAAAAATTGGGATGCTCTTTTATAAAGCACCATTACAATACACAAAGTGAAATATTTGAGGGTAGACACAGATTATTTTAAAATGTATATTGTAAACTCTAGGTTAATCACTAATTTAAAAATATAAGAGAAAAGAATGAAGTAATGTAAAATACTCATTAAAACCAGAGAAGGCAGAGAAGGGGGAAAAAGAAGCAACGAGCAAATTGAACAAACAGAAAACATTTCGGCCTATCAGTATTCACTTTAAATGTAAATGATCAAAACACAGCATTTAATTATCAGAGTGGATTTAAAAAATCAAACTATACGTTGTCCACAGAAGCCTATTTTAAACATTTCGATTTAAACATTTAGATTAGGTCTTTATACTCAGAGATGTGAAAATTAAACGGAAGGAGAAAGATAACAGGCTAACACTAATAAAGAGAAATCCAGAGTAGCTGTATTAATTTCAGACTTTATAATAAGAAAAACTATCAAGTCAAAGAGGAATATTACATGATAAAAGGGCCAATACTGCAAAGAAACATAACAACCGTAAGCATGTATTCACCTGACAACAGAGCGTTAAAACACATGAGACAAAAACTGAGAAAACTGAAAGGATAAATAGACAAATCCCCTAATAAAATTGGAGACTTGAATATTCCTTTGTCAGTAATTGAAAGATCAAGCAGGTAGAAAATCAGTAAGGATATAAATGACCTAAACAGCACTATCAATCAACTTGATCTAATTGGCATTTATAGAGTACTCCACCAACAACAGCAGAATGCCCATTGTCAAGCTCCCATGGAACATTCGGAAAGTTAGAACCCATTCAGGATCATAAAACACACTTTAACAAAGTTAAAAGAATAAAAAATATACAAATTTCTTTCCCAAGTTTTATCTTTCTCCCCATCATTTACAACTAAAGTAATCAAACCAGATCACCTGCTATTCCCCACATATATTATACCCCTTCCTACCTCACTTTTATTTACTAAATACCACCCTAAGGATATTGGGGGTATATACTAAGGTTTATTATAATCTCACCTTGGACCACAAACACATTGAGGGCATATCCTACTTCTATTTTATTTGTTCCTCTACATTCTCCCATTCCAATATCTAAAGCTATACTTTAAAGAACATAAATGCTCAAGAAACAGTTTTTGAAAGAATAGTATTAAAAGAACCAGGCTGCCTTGAGGGATTAATCTCTTTAGGAATAAAATGATGGGACCAATTAGATTATTAATCCTTGAGCAGGCACCAGATGAGTTGACTCAGATTCCTGGCTGACCTAAAACATGTTCTTAGGCATAGCTCACCAAAGAGAATAAAACTTTGAGAGGAGATTCAAAATATGATTGAGCACAACATAGTAAAATAAAATGCACCAATATTCAAAATAAATATGAACGAAAAATGAAGCAAATCAATATCATCCAAAGAACAGTAGCAATATTAAGAGGAGCACCATCTAAAGTGGTAGACTTTGGCTCGTGGGGTAGGATAGCCACTGGAATATGGTGAATGGAAAACTTACTAAATGCATAAGAAACACATAAAGCTGGTATAAGCCATTAAACAAAGAAACTCAGTGGACCTAAGTAGAAGAGGATGAAGATGCTGAGATTTATAGTGTCAGCTCCTGATAAAGGGGCAGTGGGTGGTTGTTAAAACCAGGAAGAGAACTCCATACCACACGTAATTAGTTGAAATATTTATGTTTCACTATTTGATAATTAAAAAAATACTAATTCAGCTCAATATGTAGTTCAACAATTCCTAGCTTTTAAAAACATCATCAATTCAAGTAGTATCTTAGAATAAATACACGTGGGCAGACCCTACTCTTCACAGAGTGACTACACTCTTTGTATTAGGAGAGACTAGAGTCTTTGGTAGAGACTGGTTTACAAAATGGTATTTTTGCTGAATCATCTCTGACTGGTTCTACCTGCCCTCATTTCTAGTGGGAAGAAATAGGAAGTTGTTTTATTTGCAGACTAGGTTACTGTTCAAAAGTCAGTCACTGACATTAAGAAAAAAACCCCAGATCAAAAATGTAGTAAAGGGCAAAGCTGTTTATGTCTTAAGTTTTGATTGTGAAACTCATATTGTTATCAGTGTTTGTTCAACATGAACAAACTAGTTACAACCTCCTAACTGAACATGTCCTTAGAAAATCAAACGTGTACTTGCACTCATGCAAGGAGATAGACATTACTTAAGCTTTTGAATAAATCTTAATGTGAGGAGTGAGAAAACTTCAGTACAGTTTCTTCTCTCCAGGATATCTTTTTGATTATTATGTTTTCATTAAATATTAGCAAAGCATTATTTATTTAAAGTTAAGATGCCTCGAATTATTTTTGCCTTGAGCCATTCTCCATTTCCCTTCCATAAGCAAGCTTCTAAGCCCCAGAAACCAGTATGGCCAAGCAAGCACTTTGGGTTACAACCAAAGACTTTTATGACTAAAAATTTGGAAAGAATCTCTGCATTTTGTGTAGAATCCAAAGGAATAAATCTTCATTTCCATCTTTTGGACTAACTCTATTTCTTTTTTAAGCATAGTTTGCTACGGTGTTAAAAAACCAAAAACACAAATGGGTATCTCCCTAAACTCTACCTAAAAATCACTTGTAACATATGGATTCAATTGCATTGGTTTAAGTGAGTAGATACATTATATTTGTAAGCATTTAGGAGTGATGATTTCTCTCTAAGGTTAAGAATTAGATCAGCAGGAAAATTAAAATCTGGTCTATTATTTTTTGTCCAATAAAGATTTTAAAAATGTATTTATAAAACTGTACTCTGTGAAATGTGTTTACTATAACAATAAGTAAATAAAATATCTAAAAGTGCTTTCATTTCCATACTAAATTTTATCTTTTTAATTGATATGAACAACTTTTCTTATTACATCTCAGTATATGGAAGGTATAGTTTTGTCATTTGTTACGGTTCTTCCAGAAAACATTAGTAAGTGAGCTATAGTATTGCTGAAAGCTTCCTTCCAGACAGAGTTGTTAGAGTCCTGGATCCATAGCCCTCAAAAGACACCTATGGTTCATGTTTAGACCAACTCATCAAGCTTTTAAGAAAGCAAAGATAGCAGATGAAGAATCTTATTTACGTGCTTCCCCGACAGATTTTGTCTGTTAACCTGTGGGAGAATTTAGCTCTAGAAAAGCTACCAAAATCCTCTTTGGCTAACAAAGTGTTATTTATTTTTTAAAGAGAAACAAAAAGTGTTAAATCATAGGTTTTTTAAATGCAAAAAGGTACTATTTTTATGACTCTATTCAGTGTACTTTTTCCCTTCTAAATAGGTCATTACATTTCAAGCATTTCTTTTAGCGGAGTATGCTTTATTTTTTTTTAATCCCAGCATAATCAGTAGGAATTTAAATAACTTTATTATTTGCATTTCAAATGGCTACTAAAGAGAGAAACCGAAGTCAATTTCAGAAAGCACAGCTACAAAAAGGAACTAACATGGAAACCACAGTTATACTTGAGCTGTTTCTTTACTATTAATTTTTAATCTCCTAAACTCAATCTAGTCCAAAAAAATGCACATTTCTGTTTCTCCTTCTTTGAATTTGAAAAAGAATGAATAAATTCTAAAGTCAAGTTGGAGTGTGAGGACTCATGCAGATTCCTCCACAGACAGAAAATAAACACTAGGTGATTGTTTGAGGGCAAATAAATTGATATAGCTACTCATTTCAAAAATGGTAACTTTATCTGTAAACAGCAGATGCAGACAAGTGCTGGTGCCTGATAACACGGATACAAGATGGATACAAATGCTATCAGCAATCTTGTGCATTAGGAATGTGGGCCATAGCAGCCGAGTTGACACCAGCAGAGTAAATAAAATTTTTTTTTCTTTCACGAAGAAGTATAATCAAACTTGGATTTTCTTCTAGATATCCTAGATATCTTTTACAGAAGTGTTTTTTAAACCCTAATGCTTATATGACCACCTATTGATCTTGTTAAAATGCATGTTCTGAATCAGTAGGTCTGGAGTAGGACCCAAGAATTTGCATTTCTAACAAGCTCTTAAGGGCTGCTGATACTACACTTCTGAGGACTGTACCTTAAGTGATAAGGTGTAACAGGACTACTCTAAGCCTTTAAGAGGAATTTAACAACATACATGTTGTTATGAATTGTTGCTTTATATTAAAAGCACTTTTTTTGAGTATATACATAATGTATTAAAGTTCACAATTACATTCTCATTTATATTTCGGTAGCTTTTGATACTATGTAGATAAAAATCTGTTTGCTTTAGTGACTTGGGATTTTTTTGGGGGGGTGGGAGGTGCAATAAATCAGATTTTGGGTTCCTCTGTAGTGAATCAGATTTGGGACCCCCAAAGCTAAGTGCTCTATCTGTCAGGAGATAATGGATAATACTTTTCCATATTGACAAGAATCACTTTTGGTTTGTTTCTTCACTTTGCCTTAGTTCACCTGTTATCGTCCACCGTTATATGTGGAAAACATAAGATGTTCTAGCAAGTAGACATGTGTGGATTTCAGAGTCAACATTTCACTGTATTAGATATTAATGACAAAAACACAAATAAGGCATTATCCCTGACTTTGGGGAGAGCAGATGTATCCAAATAATTTCATTGTGGTTACTGCAATGTTAAGAGAAATATATAGTATATTCTGAGGGAGAAGTGCTCATCCTAGTTAGGGAAAAGTCATGGAAAGCTTTATGGAGGAGATGCCTACAAGTGAGTGTAGCTCAGAGAGCTGAGAAGGACTTGGACAGCTAGACAGGGTTGTGAGTGACGTTGCAGAGGAAATCCATGCAGTACCCTAGATGTTTGTGAATGTCTGGTCTATTTGAGGTAGTGCGAGTAATTTGTTACTAATAGGAGAATCAGTAGAAAAGAAGGGAAAAAGTAGAACAGGAACAGACTATGGAAATTCTGTTAGGCAGGCCCAAGGATTTATATTTCATCCCGGCAGTATAGAGTCACTGATGAATTTTAAGTAGGGTAATGATATGGTAACATTATTTTTCCCATAGGTCCTTTATCTGCCTTCACTTCAAGATTATATAGAACAAATTTCTTCCACATAATGTACATTCCTATCTTGGCCCTTTCAGAAGTCAGTGTTTGTTACACTCTCCATAATTTTTTAAACTATGATTATATAGCACACAGATTTCTAATTTTTGTCTCAGTTATTAGAAATCTTTTAAAAAATAGAATTGCAACCAATAGTTGTACTATCTTTCCTTTCCTATCTATTGCTTATGGGTGTTTCGGCAAAAAATACAACACTATTAACTCATGTGGAAGTTATCAAAACCCTTTACTGTACTCTGAACTTCCACCTGTAATCTTTTTAAATCACGTTTCTGCCAGGTTATACTTTCACAGGTCATTCTCTTTGGACTCAATCATAGAGCTTCTGACATGTCCCCTTTAAACTTTATTAATTTTAAAGAGGGTAATAAATGACTTTATTGTTTTCTTTGGAGATTATTTATATTAATTATAAAATATTCTAGCAATGTGTCTACAAAAACAAAATTAGAAAAGTCCTCTCCAAGTGCGGCGCTGGGAGCACCGAGGCCGTGGGTTAGGATCCTATATAGGGATGGCTGGAGCACTCACTGGCTGAGCGTGGTGCAGACCACAATGTGCCAGAGGTTGCGATCCCCTTACCAGTCAAAAAAAAAAAAAGAAAAGAAAAGAAAAAAGAAAAGTCCTCTCCAAGAATTTTTTTAGACAAACTTAAACCTATATAAAGTGTAAGAACTTGTGGGAGTTTCACGATGGCGGCGGCTGCGGCGGCTGGCGCGGAGTAGCTGAGGTGGAAAAGGTGGCCACTGGGCCTCAGGCAGCCGGGAAATTTGTGGACCTTCCTCTTGCCACCTCTTAAGGGAGGACCGCTGCTGCTGGCCGGTCGTGGGGGGTGACCGCCACTCTACCCCCGGCAGGAAAGGCTGCCTCATTTACAGGCAACAGCTTTGAAGTGTGGAGCAGGAAAAGAACTGTTTCTTAGCTGCAAAAGCAAGTCACTAAACAGGGAACACGGCGCCAGGGCTGCTGTGGATGCAGACAGGATCCCAGAGGCTGGGGCCGCGCTGAAGGCGGCCAGCTGCCCTATTCAGGATTCGAGGTTTCAGGCCGGCATTAAAGAAGATTCCTGGGAGCGCCCGAGCCGCGCTGCGACTGAACAGCCCGAGGCGGCAGTGGCCGAGAACTGGGAAGGCGGCAAACCAGAGAAAGAGTGAGCGCCCGACCTGGCACAGCACTGTGAGTGACCCCTGGCACAGCTCTGTTCGGGGGGTGGATGCCCACCTGGCTCCCGCCTGCACAACCAGGCCACTCACCGCCCCAGTGCTGCCTCCATTTTCCCAGGTGCGGGCAGCCCCACCCAGTTCGGCCATCACTGAGCCCTCCCACTTGCTTGGCCTGGCGCGGGGCTTTCCGGAGCTTGCGGACCGGCCTCCGCTCCCACTCCCTCCGCGGTTCTCTGGTGGGGCTGGTGGCGGGGGGCGTCCCCGGCCAGTGTCGGGAGGGCAAGGAAGTACGGGCAGGCCGACTGTCACTCCACCACACCCTGGACTCCGGCCCCAGGTAAACTCCCTGTTACTGGGAGGCAGATACCATCTCTGCGGCCACCAGTTTGGAAAAAAGCCTAACGAATTTCTGATTGGGAATAGTGTGGTAGGAGAGTTCCCAGGCCCACTTGAACCTGCCAGAGACCAGGCTGCAGGTGGGCGCTACACTCGGTTTATACTGGGGGGATACAAAGGTGAACAAGACCCGAGAAAGATCTACATAGTGCTACAAAGGCACCCAGAGAGACCGGTCGTCTGTGCCTAGCAGAAACCTGGTAGACTTCCTGGGCGAGGCGGTGCCAAGCAGGGTCTTGAAGGCCCAGCTGATAGACGAGGGGTGCAGAAGACACGCCCCAGCCCAGCACAGTGCGCACAGAGTGGGGAGACGTGTGGCCAGGGAGGCGGAGACTCGACAGAAACCACACACCTGGTGGGGTCGCCACTGCACGATCTAACAGCCTGGGCCAGAGCACACGGAACAGGGAGAAGTCCTGCACAGGAAGTGAAAGCTCAACAGAGATCACACACCCTGTGGTACGTGATCCACCAGCCCAGCAGAGTCCAAGCTGACCAGAAAGGTGGCTCCTCGGAGAAGCCCAAGACCCAAGGCAACCACAAACACAAGGCACTAGAGGCCAACTGAGCAGTCACGGAGGGAGCCATACGAAATTGGAAACCACAGCAACATCCTAGTTAGTCATTAGTCTCAAACCGGTGGACTGTGAAACCCCCTGCCACAATGAATAAACACCAAAAAAAAGATACCAGAAATACAAAAAATCAAGAAAGTACACCACCAAAAGTTAATAAATCTCAAACTCTAGATCCTATAGAACAAGAAGCCCTTGAAATAACTGATAAGGAATTTCGAGTGATAATTCTAAGGAAACTGAATGAGATACAAGAAAACTCAGCTAGACATCATGATGAAATGAGGAAAAGTATACAGGATCTGAAAGAGGAAATGTACAAGGAAATCAATGTCCTGAAAAAAAATGTAGCAGAACTTGCTGAACTGAAGAAGTTATTCAAAGAAATAAAAAACACAACGGAGAGTTTAACTAGCAGGCTTGTCGAAGTTGAAGAGAGAACCTCTGAACTTGAAGATGGGCTGTTTGAAATAACACAAGCAGAGAAAAAGAAAGAAAAAAGAATCAAGGACATTGAAGAAAATCTGAGAGAGATATCAGACAACCTTAAGCGATCAAATATCCAAGTCATGGGTATTCCAGAAGGGGAGGAAAATGGAGATTCCATTGAAAACATATTCAACAAAATAGTGGCAGAAAACTTCCCAGGTATAGGAAAAATCACAGATCTTCAGATCCAGGAAGCTCAACGATCTCCAAATGTATTCAACCCAAAAAGACCTTCTCCAAGACATGTCCTAGTCAAATTGGCAAAACTCAGAGACAAAGAGAGAATCTTAAAAGCTGCAGGAGAGAAGCGTCAAATCACCTATAAGGGAGCCCCAATCAGGTTAACATCAGACCTTTTATCACAAACCCTAAAAGGTAGAAAGGAATGGGATGATATTTTCAAAATACTAAAAGACAAAGATTGCCAGCCAAGAATACTCTACCCTGCAAGGCTATCCTTCCAAAATGAGGGGCAAATAGTATATTTCTCAGACAAACAAAAACTGCGGGAGTTCACTACCACAAGACCACCCTTACAAGAAATCCTCAAGGGAGTACTGGGTTTGGTTCCTGAAAAATAACTACCACTGCCATAAAAACCCAAGAAAAATCTAAACCCGCTAGTATAATAAAAATGGCATTCATGAAGAGAAAACAAGCTAACAAAAACACTATCTACAACCTAAGGAACCAACAAACACAGAAACCAAACAGTAAATCAGAAAGCAAGGAACAAAAGACATCTAAGACAACCAAACAACCAATAAAATGCTAGGAATAAATCAACACCTTTCAATAACAACTCTTAATGTAAAAGGCTTAAATTCCCCAATCAAAAGACACAGACTGGCTGACTGGATCAAAAAGCAGGACCCAACTATATGCTGCCTACAAGAGACCCACCTCACCCATAAAGATTCACACAGACTAAGAGTGAAAGGATGGAAAAAGATTTACCATGCAAACAGAAAAGAAAAACGAGCTGGAGTAGCTATTCTTATATCTGACAAAATAGACTTTAATCTAAAAACCATAAAAAGAGACAATGAGGGACACTACTTAATGATAAAAGGACTGATCCATCAAGAAGACATAACAATCATAAATATGTACGCACCCAATGTTGGAGCAGCCAGATTTATAAAACAAACTCTATTAGACCTAAAGAAGGAAATAGACACTAATACCATAATAGCAGGGGACCTGAACACCCCACTGTCAATATTAGACAGATCATCTAGGCAAAGAAGCAGTAGAGAAACACAAGATCTCAACAAGACTCTAGACCAATTGGATTTGGCAGATATCTACAGAACATTCCACCCAACAACCTCAGAATATTCATTCTTCTCATCAGCACATGGATCATTCTCCAGGATAGATCACATATTAGGTCACAAATCAAGTCTCAATAAATTCAAAAAAATTGGAATTATCCCATGTATCTTCTCAGACCACAATGGATTAAAACTAGAAGTTAATAACAAACGAACCTCTGGAAACTATACAAACACATGGAAATTAAACAGCATTCTACTTAATGACATATGGGTCCAAGAAGAAATCAAGCAGGAAATCAAAAAATTTATTGAAACTAATGAAAACAATGATACATCATACCAAAACCTGTGGGATACTGCAAAAGCAGTATTGAGGGGAAAATTTATTGCATTAAACGCTCACTTCAGAAGAATAGAAAGATGGCAAGTGAACAACCTAACACTTCACCTTAAAGAACTAGAAAAACAAGAACAATCCAAACCTAAAGTTAGCAGACGGAAAGAAATCATTAAGATCAGAGCAGAACTGAATGAAATTGAAAACCAAAAAACAATTCAAAAGATCAACAAATCAAAAAGTTGGTTTTTTGAAAAGATAAATAAAATTGACAAACCATTAGCATGGCTAACAAAAAAAAGAAGAGAGAAGACTCAAATAACAAAAATTAGAAATGAAAAAGGCGATATTACAACTGATTCATCTGAAATACAAGGAATCATTCGAGACTACTATAAACAACTATACGCCAACAAATTCGAAAATCTGGAGGAAATGGCTAAATTTCTGGACACACACAAGCTCCCAAAACTGAACCATGAAGACATAGAAAATTTGAACAGACCAATAACAATAAAGGAGATTGAAGCTGTTATCAGAAGGCTCCCAACAAAGAAAAGCCCAGGACCAGATGGATTCACAGCAGAATTTTACCAAACATTCAAACAGGAATTGACACCGATTCTTTACAAACTATTCCAAAAGATCGAAACGGACGCAAATCTCCCAAACTCATTCTATGAAGCAAACATCATCCTGATACCAAAACCAGGTAAAGATATAACCAAAAAAGGAAACTACAGGCCAATATCCTTGATGAATATAGATGTAAAAATCCTCACTAAAATACTAGCAAACAGAATACAGCAACACATATGTAAAATTATTCATCACGATCAAGTGGGATTCATCCCAGGGATGCAAGGTTGGTTCAACATACGCAAATCAATAAATGTGATACACCATATTAATAAACTCAAACACAAGGACCATATGATCATCTCTATAGATGCTGAAAAAGCATTTGATAAAGTTCAGCACTCATTCATGACAAAGACCTTCTATAAGTTAGGTATAGAAGGAAAGTATCTCAACATAATTAAAGCCATATATGCCAAACCCACTGCCAATATCATCCTGAATGGGGAAAAGCTGAAAGCTTTTCCTTTAAGAACAGGAACTAGACAAGGATGCCCACTCTCACCACTCCTATTCAACATAGTGTTGGAAGTACTAGCCAGAGCAATCAGAGAAGAGAAGGAAATAAAGGGCATCCAGATTGGAAAAGATGAAGTCAAACTGTCCCTGTTTGCAGATGACATGATCCTATATATCGAACAGCCTAAAGCCTCTACAAAAAAACTCTTGGAATTGATAAATGATTTCAGCACAGTAGCAGGATACAAAATCAGCACACAAAAATCAGTAGCATTTCTTTTCTCTAATAGTGAACATGCAGAAAGAGAAATCAAGAAAGCATGCCCATTTACAATAGCCACCAAAAAAATAAAATACTTAGGAATTGAGTTAACCAAGGAGGTGAAAAATCTCTATAATGAGAACTACAAACCACTGCTGAGAGAAATTAGAGAGGATACAAGAAGATGGAAAGAGATCCCATGCTCTTGGATTAGAAGAATCAACATAGTGAAAATGTCCATACTACCCAAAGTGATATACAAATTCAATGCAATCCCCATCAAAATTCCAAAGACATTTTTCTCAGAAATGGAAAAAACTATTCAGACATTTATATGGAACAATAAAAGACCACGCATAGCCAAAGCAATGCTGAGCAAAAAAAATAAAGCTGGAGGCATGACACTACCTGACTTTAAGCTATACTACAAAACTATAATAACCAAAACAGTATGGTACTGGCATAAAAACAGACACACTGACCAATGGAATAGAATAGAGAATCCAGAAATCAACCCACACACTTACTGCCATCTGATCTTTGACAAAGGCACCAAGCCTATTCACTGAGGAAGGGACTGCCTCTTCAGCAAATGGTGCTGGGATAACTGGATATCCATATGCAGGAGAATGAAACTAGATCCATAGCTCTCACCGTATACTAAAATCAACTCAAGATGGATTAAGAATTTAAATATACACCCTGAAACAATAAAACTTCTTAAAGAAAACATAGGAGAAACACTTCAGGAAATAGGACTGGGCACAGACTTCATGAATACGACCCCAAAAGCACGGGCAACCAAAGGAAAAATAAACAAATGGGATTATATCAAACTAAAAAGCTTCTGCACAGCAAAAGAAACAATTAAAAGAGTTAAAAGACAACCAACAGAGTGGGAGAAAATATTTGCAAAATATACATCTGACTAAGGATTAATATCCAGAATATATAAGGAACTCAAACAACTTTACAAGAAGAAAACAAGCAACCCAATTAAAAAATGGGCAAAAGAGCTAAGTAGGCATTTCTCTAAGGAAGATATCCAAATGGCCAACAGACATATGAAAAAATGCTCAACATCACTCAGCATCCGGGAAATGCAAATCAAAACCACATTGAGATACCATCTAACCCCAGTTAGGATGGCTAAAATCCAAAAGACTCTGAACGATAAATGCTGGCGAGGCTGCGGAGAAAAAGGAACTCTCATACATTGTTGGTGGGACTGCAAAATGGTGCAGCCTCTATGGAAAATGGTATGGAGGTTCCTCAAACAATTGCAAATAGATCTACCATACGACCCAGCCATCCCACTATTGGGAATATACCCAGAGGAATGGAAATCATCAAGTCGAAGGTATACCTCTTCCCCAATGTTCATCGCAGCACTCTTTACAATCGACAAGAGTTGGAACCAGCCCAAATGTCCATCATCAAATGAGTGGATACGGAAAATGTGGTACATCTACACAATGGAATACTACTCAGCTATAAAAACGAATGAAACACTGCCATTTGCAACAACATGGATGGACCTTGAGAGAATTATATTAAGTGAAACAAGTCAGGCACAGAAAGAGAAATACCACATGTTCTCACTTATTGGTGGGAGCTAAAAATTAATATATAAATTCACACACACACACACACACAAAAACTGGGGGGGGGGAGAAGATATAACAACCACAATTATTTGAAGTTGATACGACAAGCAAACAGAAAGGACATTGTTGGGGGGGGGAGGGAGAAGGGAGGGAGGTTTTGGTGATGGGGAGCAATAATCAGCCACAATGTATATCGACAAAATACAATTAAAAAAATAAAATAAAAATAAATAAATAAATAAATAAATAAGTAAATAAGTAAATAAACACCTTAATACCCTTCAGATAGATTCAGCTACTGTTCTAATTTTTTCATGTATGTTTTCTTTCTATCCAATTGTGGTAGGATGAAGCAATTAAAAATAAGTCATAGGTGTCATAACAGATTTATGTAGGATGCATCTCTTAAAAATACGCAAATTCTCTTTAGATAAGCACAATAGTCTTATAGGAACTAAGAAAAGTAGCAGTATTAATAGTACTATATCAATAGTATTAACAATATCATTTAATATACAGACCATACTCAATTTTCTCTGATTGTGTCCAAAATGAATTTTATAGCATTTTTTTTTTTTTTGTCTTTTCCATGACCGGTACTCAGCCAGTGAGCGCACCGACCATGCCTATATAGGATCCAAACCTGCAGCGGGAGCGTCGCTGTGCTCCCAGCGCTGTACTCTCCCGAGTGCGCCATGGGGTTGGCCCAAATTTTATAGCATTTTTAA
Organism: Cynocephalus volans; assembly: GCF_027409185.1. NCBI lineage: Eukaryota > Metazoa > Chordata > Mammalia > Dermoptera > Cynocephalidae > Cynocephalus > Cynocephalus volans. Next base: position 47,751,934 of record NC_084462.1, read on the forward strand.
AATTAAAATTCATACAATGAGTTTTTTTAATGTATTTTATCTTTTCAATCTACAAGTCCACATTTTTTCCCTCCTGTTGTTATTTTTTAATGACATCAACTGTCTTTTGCTTATTTGACTTGTTTTGGACTGAGAACTACCTATGATTTGTTGTATGTGGAATTTCTCTATTTGTAGGTTCTTACGCATACTCAAAAATGGGAGTTTGAGTTTTTGGTTTTTGTTGCTATTTTTTTGTTTTCTGTGTGGTTGCCAGGTAGGAAAGTAAAAAGATTCAAAATCAACGTAGGGGTAGAGTTCTTCTTTCACTTAGGATGTAAAAAGCCACACTAGAAAGTCATTCCCATCTTACCCATGAGAAATAGTAGACAAATCTACAAAATTGCAGTTTTTCTTGACCCCATCATAGAGCTGAGATCATTAGGCAAACAAGTAAATTGAATACTAAAGAGTAAAAAGATGCTTTAAGGAGAGATACAATACACTAGTTCTTCTACCTTTGGCTGGACACAGGTGGAAGAAGTGGCCTCTGTAAAAGCAGGTAAAAATAAAGTAGTTGAATTTTTAATAAATTATTGAAGGCCGTGTGTGGGCTAATGTGACAGTTTAGTATAATTGGGAACACCAGACATAAGGGGAATATTCATTCAATCACAAACTCTTTTTCATCTGCCTATGCTGGGTGCCCACAAGAAATACTGGAGCAGGAGACAGGACTTAAAAGAACCTGTTCATTGGCACATTAGGGGTTATTGGCCGCTGATGGTAGAAGGCACAAAATCTCTTTCAATTTCTTAAAACATTCTCCAATATAAAGCAAAAGTTTTTAAATCACTGAGTGGGGAACAGGAAACCTCCTTCCCAGCCCCTAGGCCTGGGTAAAGATATTGATTCTGGTGGACGAGTAGAAAAAAAAAAATCCATATTTCCCCAAGAAAAGAGCAGGGATCCCAGGGTTCTGTATAAATAACAGAGTTTGGATAATACCAGGATACAAACAAGATACCTTCCTGACTGAGAACCTTTACAGTTATAAGGCAGAGTTTGGTTGTTATGGAAAAGAGGTATGAATGCTAAAAAAGGCTCACTTTTAAGATACACAGCCCCTGAACAAGACTTAAAGGAGACCACTTACCACCCTCTTGCCCCCACAATGAGCCAAACACTGAGTAAAAAGCAATAGCAGTGTACCACCAAATGAGAGGGAAAAGCTTGGAAAGATCCCTTTCTGGGAATTACGTGCAGAAACTGCTAATAGCATGTTACCACTGCAGGGCTTTAAACCAGCAGTTCCTTGAGGGTAACTATAGCAACAAAAGCCAAATCCATTTTAATGTCTTACTAGGTTGACTCAACATTGCAAAGTAATACCCAGAGAAAAATGTGCCTAATTATTGTCCTAAATGCTATTTATCTCAGTCTCTACATTTTTTTCACTTACACATAACGTCTGCTGTCCAGTAAAAAATGAGACATTCAACAAAAGAATGAAAACTATAACCCATTTTCAAAAGATAAAACAGTTAACAGAAACAGACCTAGAGACAGCAGAAACTACAGTAAATGTAAATAATATGTTAATGTGTCTACTGTAATAGTGGAGAATATGAGTGAAGAGACAAAGTATTCTAGCAAAAATAAGAAAACTAAAGTCAAAAGAAAATACTAAAAATAAAAAAAATAAAAAATGAACAATTCTTTTGACAACTTTATCAGCTGACTGGACACATCTGAAGAAAGGATTAGTTAACTTAATGATAGGGCAATACAAATTAACCAACTGGATTGCAAAGAGAAAACAGAATAAAAAACAAGCAGAATATCCAAAAGCTATGAAAAATATCAAGTGATCTAACATATACATAATTCTGTTTATGAAGGTAAATGAGACATTGGTCAGAGAAAATATTTGAAAAGATAATAGCTGAGAATTTTCTAAAATTAATGAAGAAATACAAACCTATAGATTAAAGAATCCCAGAGAATCCCAAGCAGTTTAAATACAAAATAGGAAAATAATTAGATATTTTCAGTTAAACTGATGAAAACCAAAAATAAAGTGAAAATCTTAGTCAACTAGAGGTAAAATAAACATAACATACAGAAGAACATAGATAATCATAACAGCAGACTTCTCTTCATAAATCAAGCAAGCCAGAAGACAATGAAGCAACATCTTTGAAGTACTGAAAGGAAGAGGAAAAATAAAAACAAACTAGAATTATGTACATTAATAATATCTTGTATTAATGAAGGTAAAATAAATACTTATTAGGCCAAGAAAGGTCAAATTCATTGCCAGAGATCTGCACTAAAATAAATGTCAAAGGGTATAAATGTAATGAGTATAAATAACATTACTTACCCATGTACATAATGTTAATTGCCTAAAGTAAAATAGTTATGGCATGAGGTGGGTTTTAAAACGTGTTAAAAAAAATGTATAGCAATAAATGTACAAAGAATGCGAGGTAAGTAATGACAGTCTATTATTGTATGATCCTTACACTAAATGTGAATCTGTATATTATTTGAAGGTACACTGTGGTAAGTTAAAAATATATATTCAAAACTCATAAGAACTTCTAAAAAATTTTAAGTATAACTCATAAAACAACAGGAGAAATAAAAAGGAATTACAAAAATAAAATTAATAACAAAAATGAAGTCATGAAAAGAAAATAAATGAACATTCAGGTGGGACAAGTAATCAAGAAACTAGCAAGATGGTAGATTAAAATCCAGCTGTATCAATAATTACATTAAATATAAATGGTCTACACACTCCTAATTAAAAGGAAGATATTATATTGTCAAATTTGAAAAAAGCAAGGCATGATTATTTTTTCTACCAGAAATCTGAAATATATATTTATGTGTATTATTGAACAAAGATTGTTATTTATATTCCTTTTAATATGCATATACAATTCTCATTTTTTAAAGAATAATTGTTTTTATTATACTATAGAATATTTGAATTTTGTTCCATATGTTCTGTTCTCTTTTTATGCAAAACCTGGATTTTCTCTCCATATCTATTATCTTCATAATATTTTTAAAATTTATTTTCAATTTACCTACAATAAAATTCACTCTGTTTGGTATACAGTTCTACATTTTTAACTAATGCTAAGATCCCTATAACCACCACCAGTATCAAGATACAGAACTGTTTATAAAAATCTCTCCAAATTTTTCTTTGATCCTTTGCAGTCAGTCTATCCCCTTAACACTTACAGTTAAACCCTAACAATTTGTTCTCCATTTCTAGAGTTTTACTTTTTTCAGAAAGTCATATAAATACACTAGCACATCAGATAGCATTTTGAGTATAGTTTCATTAGCATAATGCTTTTGAGATTAATTCATATTGTTACAAGTTTCACATTCATTTTTATTGCTAAGTAGTATTCCATTTTATAGACGTACCACAGTTTATCTGTTAGGTACATGTGGGTTGTTTCTAGTTTAAGGCAGTTACAAACAAATCTTCAAAAAATATTCACACACAAGTTTTTGAATGCTTATAGTTATTTATTTCACTTGGGTGAATATCTAATAGTAGGATATATTGAACTTACATTTAATTTTATAATAAATAGATATACATGTTATGAAATTTATTTTCTCAGTTCATACAAAGTAGATTTCATAATAAGAGTTTTCTAAAAAGTTTTCTTTAGTATTTGCGTATTGTATCTTCTTTCATCTTTTTACTTCTAACCTATTTCTATCATTATATTTAAAGTGGGGTTTTTGTTTGTTTTTTAATAGCACGGTTTGGTCTCTTAAAAAAGTCCAGGCTGACAATTACTTTAATTGGTCATTTAATTGGTTAAGTTCACTTCCATGCAATGTAATTATTGAAATGATTAGAATTAGGTTCACCATTTTATTGTTTATTTTTGTTGTTGTTTTCCCACCCTGGTTTTTGTTGTTTTCCATTGTCTATCTTTGGAAAATTTTAATATTTTTAGAATTTTATTTTAATTTTTCCATTGATTTTAAACACTCTGTTTTTTTTAACCATTTTTTTTTGTAGGGATTATTACTTTTCTCAGTTTACATAAAAATTTACAAATTTTTATGTCCTTTTGCTGTCTTTTGTCTTAGTTATCACATTTATTACATCTATGTACATTGGTTCCTACCAACAATGTTCTGATTTTTGCTTTCATCAGTGGTAGAAGTTTTAAAGAGCTTAAGGAAGAAAAATAATTTATTACCCAGATAATAAATTTCTGATGCTCCTCCTTTCTTCTCTTAGTTTTTATTTAAATGAGAGTACCATTATTTTTTTTTAATTCCTGAAGGATATATTCACTGAATAAATAATTCAGCTTTAAAAATTCCTTTGGTGGGGGGAGAGGGATGTGAGGAAATTAAAGATATTCCACTGTTTTCTGGTCTCCATGATGAGAAGTCCACAGCCATTGCTCCAGTATATGTAATATGTCATTTTTCTCTGCTCCAGTATATGTAATGTGTCATTTTTCTCTGTCTTCACAATTTTTTTTTCTTTGTCTTTGGTTTTCAGAAGTTTGATTATGATATAAATGGGCATGATTTTCTTTATCTTTTTCCTGTTTAGAGTTCTCTAAGTGTCTTGAATCTGTAAATTTGCATCATTCACCACACTTGGAAAGTTTTTCAATTGTTATTTTGTTAAATATTTTATCTTCACCAATCTCTTTTACTTCTCCTCCTGGAATATCAATGTTACAAATTTTACATCTTTGGATAGTATCCCAGAGGCTGTACTTTTTTTTTTTTAAATTTTGTTCTCAGGCCTTCATGTTGGATCATTTCTATTGATCCACATTCAAGTATACTGAATGCTCTGGTTTGAATGTCTCATGTTGAAACTTTACCCCAATATGGTGGTGGAAGGTAGGGCCTTTAAGAGGTTATTGGATCACGAAAACTGTGCCCTTGTGAATGGACTGATCCATGCATGGAGTAATGGGTTGATAGTTTAATGGGTTGTCACGGGTGAGATTTCAATAGCTTTGTAAGGAGAGAGAGTGAGAAGGTTAGCTCTCTTGCTCTTGCCATCCTTGCCATGTGATACCATGTGTCACCACAGGACCCTGTAGAGAGTTCCTGCCCAGATGAAACTTCTTACCAGATATGCCCCCTAGACCACGTACTTCAGGCTCCAAATTCTTACAGCCTTCAGAACTGTAAGAAATAAATTTTGTTTCTTTATAAATTACCCAGTTTCAGGTATTCTGTTATAAGCAACAGAAATAGCTTAACTTGCCGACTCTTTCTTCCATTCTCTCCAGTCTATTATTGAGCCCATATGGAGATTTTTTTAAAATTTCACCTACTGTATTTTAAAATTCTAACATTTAAATTTTTTTAAAGGTTTTGCTTTTCTACTGAGAATTTCTAACTTTTCATTTACTTCAAATTGTTTAGCTTTATCTTATGGAGAATAGTTGTATAGTTATGTTAAAGCTTTTATCTTTAATGATAGTATCTGGGTCATCATTTGGAAGTTGGTATCTATTATCTTTTTTTTTTTCCTTCTTCTGAATTGTTCAAATTTTCTTGGCTCTTCATATAATGAAGAACTTTGATTACATCCTCAGAACTTGATTATTATGTTGTGAGACTTTGGAACCCATTAAAATCTTCTGAAAGATTTTGAATTTTTCTTTAACAGTCAATCTAATCAGTTTAAGACCACAAATTCTGTTTTACTTTCCGTGGATAGTTGTTCCAATGCCAGTTTAGTTTTCAAAGACTTTGCTCTACTCTTTGTGTCTTTCCCCTTGGATGTACCACTCAAAATTTTAGGTAGGATTTGGATAGTGGTTTATTTTATAGTTCATCTCTCCAAATGTTTGCTATATATTTTGGGTGTGTTCTGCGCTTGTGCACCATGGGAAGTAAACCAGGGACTTTTCTCAGTTTATACATAATAGAGTACTTTCTCTCTCCTCAGAATTTCATTCGCATTCTCTAGCTTTAAGAGTCCCCTTTTCCCAGTCTGTAGCTAGAAACTCAGTGTTTCTCTCAGCATCTTTGCTCCTATACTGCCACTGATGGAAAGCAGCAATAAAAAGAGAGAAAAATAATGTGCATTTTTTTTTCCATGTCCTTCACACAGCATGGACCTCTTTTACTGGTTCCTTCCTTCCAAACTTCTCAGGGGTTTAGTTTCCCTATAAACTAGCTATTTCATTCAATTGAACATGAAATGATGACAATGATTTGCATAAATATTTACTCCATTTTCAGTATTGAATAAAAATATAAGAGGCATCTTCTTTACCTATTGTAAAAGAAGTTGATTTCAAAGCCACTTATAGGAATATATTCTCTTTCTGTGGAATTCTGTCTAGACATACCCACTAATTTCTTATTCGAACTATCAAGATTTGCCTCAGTGCTTAGTAAGTTCTTCCTACTTAGGTTGTTTCAAAAAAAATGAATGAAATATTGAAGGCTTTTGCTAGAGAAATATTTAGAATTGCTTAATACGTTTTATTTTAGGTGGCTTAAAGATCAATATACCATTTTGAATTAATTGTTCATATAGTGCTAAAGATTTTCCATCATATATTTCTTATGTTAATATTTATTTTTACTAATGTAGTCCAAAGGTTATGCTAAAAACCTAATTTGGATGCTCTTATCCATCATGCCAGAGTGAAGCAAGAGTACAAATTTTTTGCTACTGAAATTAAAATGTCCTATTATAGGGTATTTATGCTATGGATGTTCTTAGTAAAGTGGAATTTTTATATTATGTCATTACGATGAATATTAAAATGGTACAATGGCAAAGTATAGATTTTCATATTTCTTTGGCATAGAGAAATTTTAATGTGGAAGTACAAATGAAGTATAGTAGAAAGATCTGAATTGAAGCCTCTGATTTAAAATGAGGGTCATGTGATTTTTAAAAGATATATTTCAAGATCCCTTAACTCTTTCATTAATGAGAGTGATTAAACAAATGGAATACAGTTTCTACCCACTATTACTAGCTTCTTATATTTTTCTCCAAATATTATATTCGTGAATAAAATCAAACAGCTGAGTGCTGAACTTGGATAAGAAAGGGTACCAGTTTAAGGATTATGACTTACTTTGTGGCTGTCCTAGATATCTTTGACATATATTGTTAGGTGGTCCTTATTTATTTTTCTCCCTTTCTGGTAAGAACATTACAGGTTTCCTTCAGGAAACCTATGCTCAGTGTTATGGTTTAATTTGGTTCCTATCAAGGAAGTTGTTCTCAAACTTTGAGCATACCAGAGATACCTGGAGTATTAGTTAAAGCACAGATTGCTGGATCCTACCCACAGTTTCTGATTTAGGAGGTCTAAGGCATTTCTAACTTGTTCTCAGGTGATGCTGATACTGCAAATTCAGGGATAACACGTGAAGAAGCACTAATATAGGGTAAATCACTTTACTTTCTCATTACTGGGCATCATCAATGGGTTTATCCTTTAGCATCTTTGAACCATCGTATCTTAGGCCAGTGGAATGCTTTCAGTGCTGAATCAGAAACACACAACTATATGCTGAGGGAATGGCGTTGCAGGGCTGAAATGTGGGTGGCTGTTGGTTAGAAGCCAAGGCATAGTCAGTTGTGTGGTCTAGTCAGAATTACAGTGATAGTAAATAACATCAGTCTATGTCCAATGGGGTAAAAATGTATTCCTGTCTTTGTAAAAAGGGTAAATCGAAGGCCCTCTCTTTGCCTAGCCTTTGTCTTTTGGATACAGACTGGGTACCTTGGCCTCCAGGAAATCTTCTTGATTCATGCATTCCCCAAGCAAGTGAATATATCTTTCATTGCATTTTGCTCATTTAAAAAAATATTTCTTTTTATGCATCTGTTGTCTTCATTAGACATTTGACACTTAAGGACATAGTTTGTTTCTTAATATTCTTTTAACCCCAGCATTTTGGACAAAATCTTGTTGGAAACTGATACAGTTTTTCTTGAATAAAAGAAGGGATTAATAATGGATGCTGTGTGAAATGGAAAGTAGTGGAGTAGCTTATCGAGGATGGTTTCCTGGGACAGGGATCGTTTGCACCAGCACTTCTTTATAAACTCACATAAGTCTGCACATGAGAACTTATTGTCACCATAGTTCTTTACTCCTTTCAAGAAAGTGTCCATGTGCTTGCAACTTGTACAGAGAATGACAAATAAAATGCTCAAGGGGATGAGGGGTGATAGACTGGAAAATTTAAACTCTGACTGGAGAGACACAAGCTGAAGGGGAACATGTCTGAAGTTTAAAATTCATTGAACACATAGATAGGGGAAGGTGTGTTTAACTCTCAGTAAAATAATCTAAAATTGGGGATTTAAGAAATTACATTAGTGTACATTTACAAAAAGGAATACTACTTTGCATAATGATGAATACAGGGCACATTTATCCTGTACCTATATTTTTGTTCTTACTGTTAAATTCTAGGACACACTTCCAAACCCAGAGGCAGACCAGCCACCTAAATTCACCTCTGCTTCTGCACTTCAGCCTGCAGTGACCTCTCTCTCCATCAAACTCACATAGCTGACACTAGTTAACAAAAAAAAATCATGCCTTGTCAAAACACATAAACATTCATGGAACACATATTATCTTCAACTAGACACTGAGCTCTTTGATGTCACGTGTCAGGAATGGCAAACTAGATACACCTTGTATGCCACTTGTTACCAAATGGTAGTGGCTGCCTGATGTCCTTTGATGAGAAGGATGCTGAGAACGTGCCTGGGCTTGATAAGAAAGACTGTAATGATCTCATAATTGCATGTGGAAGGAGAAAATCGCATTGTACCTGCCAGATGTAATATTGTCATTAAATTTGTACTCCCCAAACTTGTAGACACAAAGGGGAATGTTTAATGAGTAAATGAAAATGAGTATAACGTTTGTTGAAGTATTTCTATAATGTGTATTTTGAGATTGAAATAATTTTTTTTAAAGTTCAGAGTTTAGTATAATTCCTACGTAATAGATTTATGAGATATTAATGAGCTCATGAGTGTATGCTATATACCTAACTTTTTGAGAATATGTTCTCCTCCAAAATATTCTGTTTTAAACCTCCAAAATAGAAGTATCATGTCCTTACTTTTGTTCCTCAGGTAAGCAAAAAAGACTTCATATAAATATCAAACTTTATTTTGATATTTATGGAATCTATGGACTGTATCTTTCTCCAGTTGTTAATTTTCCATTCAGTAGCACACATTATATACCTATCATTAAAAGGAGGAGGAATTTATGTTGTAACTGTAGAATATCAGGGTTTAAAATTGGAATAAATGTAGCAGCCTGACTCATATATTTGTCTCTGTATTCATGCAGGACTTCACTTAATCATCGCAGGCACATGAGAATTGAATCTATTTTGGCGATTTTAAAAACTGGACAGTATTTGACTAGTGACCCAATTGTTAATTCTTTTTTTTTTCTCTCAATAAAATTAATCTGAATTGCTCTTGTGGCAGAAATATCTTATTTCTTATTCATTTTCAGTGATGAAAATTGCTGCTACTTATAGCTCTCAATAATACCTTGATTAAAACACGCATAGATTACGCTTATAAGTTCATTTTTCTCTAGAGGTGAGAATGTCATGTATACCCCTGGGCTTGAAGTCCTAAACCCTGAAACTTGTAAGTCTCTAGTACGTGTACAAAGGATAATTTGATTGCTTTTACTTCTTCTGGATGGCATATTTTTATTTCTTTATCTCTCATTAGCTCTCATTCATATAATTGTGTTCTCAACTTACATTTATTAAATTTCTTTTCTTTGCAAACACTTTACTAAGTGTATGTGTGGTGTGGGGGGCATACGGATGAAGATGATATAGACCACACACTCAAGAAATTAATAGGCTATTGAAAAGACAGATAAATATACAGGCAATTAGAATAAAATATAAATGTAATCGTAGAAATTAGTGATTTCTAACTATTTTTTTTTTTTTTTTATCATTTGTGTCTCTCAGGATTTAGGACCCCTAATATCAGTACAATCTTTCTACCTAGTTAGACCTTTTTTTTTTTTTTTTCTCAGTCTGTTTTATTACAATACTTTACAACAATCTCTTATTCTTGCTTAGGCTCACTAAGTTGAAAACCCTTTAATTGTTCTTCATATACAGTGCATACTTCTTTAATGTAGTGATAATAGCTATAATAAGGCATTAGGGCAAATGTAAACAAACTGGAGATTTGTCCCTTTCACGACTTGGACAAATTTATACATTGAAAGCATGAATGACCTGTGAAGGAGAGATGTTACGTGGAGGCAGGATGGCTGGCTCTGACTTAAGACTATCGTAGGAAAAATTGTAATGAGACAATTTTATTCTCAGTGTCTCATCCTGGACATGCCCTGTCCCAGATGAGGAAATAGCCTCCTCTTTCTTACTTCTGCTCCGTATCTTTTCATTACTCAGTACTGGCTTTGTACTGATGGCAACCTGGAATGTGAGGAAGATCATGTTCCAAAGGGCAGAAATTAGGCAAATATTGTCCTCATCATTTCCCCATTTCTGAAAAAGGCACCATGTTTATTTCAAAATCTCCGTTTGCAGTAGAAAATAGGAGGAAAAAAAAAATACTTGGTGCTAATGTGTTCTGAAAAAATATATTGATCCGAATAGAAACTTTAAGCAGGCCAAAGGGGTGAATATTTTGAGCTCACAACACACAAAAGGCACTGCTGTATATTCTGCCTATAAATACAGGTAGTAAAATTCTAGGCAAAAGTACAAAGTTGATAGCATACCGCACTTGCTCTTTTGTAAATTTCTTTGTTCACTCAACAATATTTTGTATTTCCTAATGTCAATATATTTCACCTGATGGATTTTAATGCCTACAGAATATTCACAGCATCTGTCCCATACCTATGTATGTATCATTGACTTAACCCATCCCTTATTGTTAGACATTGAATTTGCTTACATTTTTAATATTATTTTTCAAAGGGACAGATATTTTGTATATCTTTAGAAACCATTTTGGATAAATGTTTTTAAAAGGAATTACCATATCAAAAATGCATTTTTTTTTTTCAGTTTCAGGCTATTTATTGTCGTATTTTCCTTCAAGAATATTGCTTGCATTCCCAGTACATTTCTATACGTTTGTTCTAAAAAAAACAATTAGTCATTATGAAATATTTATTGGGCATTTAGAATAATTGAAGTTTCATGTTAGGTACTGGGGATGCATAATGCAGACCAGGAAATGTTTTAAATTACATGTTCAATTTTATTAGTAGTGATAAGATTATGCCAATGGTCTATTTCATCTTGTGTCAATTCAAATTTATTAACATAAATATGTTTGTAATATTATTATATAAGCATTTTAATGTCTCAACATCTCTAGTGATGACTTTATTTACATTCCTGATATTTGTTATGTTTTTCTTCTCTATTTTTCTCGTCTTTTCCAAGAATCAATTTTTGGCTTTATTGATTTCTATTGCATGTCAGCTTTTTATACAATTAATTTCTGCTCTTATATTTATTATTGCCTTTATTGTACTTTATTTATGTCTATTTTTTATGCTTTTTCTATTTTCTTGAGATATATGTTTAGCTTATTGATTCAGCCTTCTTGTGGATTGTAGATCTTAATGTCAAAGATTAAACAATAAAGCTTTAAAAACATAATATAGGAGTAAAGGGAAAGAATTCTTAAACAGGCCACAAAAGCCTTTACCAAAAATTTAAAAATTGATTTTAAAAAAGTGAATACATTAACATATTTATTTTCATCAAAATACCCTATTGAGAGTGAAAAGGAAAGGTGCAGAAAGTGAGAAACTGCTTAAAATAACACATAACTCACAAAATAATCTAATTTGAAATATATACAGACAAGTACTAAAAAAAAAATTTTAAAAGACAAATCTAATAGGAAAAATAGACAAGGGACTCAAACAGGCACTTGAAGGAAAAGGCTAATAAAGTGACCAATAATCATAAGAAAAGTTGTCATACATGATCTGAAATCTGAAAAATGCCAATTAAAATCACAATGAAATAAATGTACACATCCATCAGAAAGGCCAACATTAACAAGATTAACAGTTTTACAATAACCATACTAATAAACGATTCATAGAAGAATAGTCAATGGATAGTGGAATCACTGGGCAGAAGATCACTGGGAACAGGATATTTTCTGGCTGTCTCACCTCCCGGCCACAGGATGCTGAATCAAACACATGGTGTTTTTGCAAAGAGTGACCCGCACCATGAGTGCTATGACTCCAATGATCTAATATTTCATCAGCAGCCCTGCTTCCTTTCCTGCTGTTTTCTGGAACTCTGAATGGAATGTCGAAAGATGAAAGAGGAAACATAGTCTAGTAGCCTTGAAAAGTACCACTTGTGCAGAAAAGGATGGTCGTCCATCTTTCTGCATGGAACAAACTCTGGGTTTCTTTCTCTCTTTCTTTCTTTCTTTTTCCTTCTTGTTGGCTGGCCAGACAAACTCTGGGTTTCTGAGATAGGAAGTAGATGACATGAAAAGAAGTAGATGACATTAGAAAAAAAGCATTTGACCTCTTTCAGTACCTCCGTCACTAGACAAAGCATGAATGAGATATGCATTATTTTTCTTAGCTCAAATCAATTGGCCAATTGAAATTCTTCCCAAACTATTGTAAGTTTTGGTATTATGTTTATTTCCATTTTCATACATGTTTTGGTCTGTTTGGGGATCACCTTTTTTCTCCTATTAATCATAATGCATTCTTGTAATTATTTGTCTTTTTCACTCTATTTTAGTCTCTGTGAAAGTTTCTGTGAAGGTGAGAACTATGTTTATTTTCTTGTTTATTATTATTTCTTGGCACAGTGTAGATGTGTGATATAATTTTTGAAGGAATGAATGGAGCGATCACATACTCCATTTTATCATGAAGTTTTAAGAGACTAAATACATACTGGCTAGCCAGGTGTCATTATATTCTAGAAATTATGTAATTAACATTCTTGGCATTCAGAGGAAGCACTCAATTATAGCAGCCAAATCATGGGTATCATTGCATTGGGTAGACTAGGGCAAGAACATTCTGGGTTAGGTAAAGCATAGTTGAAATGGGAACATGTACACTATGTTACATAACAATCTAGCTATCTTGGCTGGACCAGAAGGTACAGACGACTCAAGCATATAAGAAGGTATATAAAGACTTAGAAGATATATAATAAACTGTATATACTTCCTTATAAAGTGCCTTGAATTTGGAGATACTGAGTTTGAGCTTATTTGGCATGATTAAGCCATCAAACTCATTTTAGTAGGCAATGCAATTTAAACAACATCTCAGGAAGAATTAATTCAATGGCTAAGTACATGATGGATTATGGTTAGGCAGGAAGATGGGGTGAAAAGGCTGGTAAGAAAGGAAAATTATGGGCCAAACATCAGAGAAATTCTCAGCAATTAGATGTGAAGGAAAAGGATGTAAAAGGAGTTGAAAGATGGCTCTTGACAAGTAGACCATTGAGACTTAGAGAATGTGTTGTTTGGGGTCCTCTTCTCACTTTCCTCCTACTCTGTGTGTTCTCTAACTATGGGGCTTTTTCTTCCAGTCTCTTTTGTCCCTTGTCCTCTTCTACATTTCTCTCCTTCCTCCTCCATCTTTCTTTTTTCCTATTTCTCTCATACTTCCTTCATCTCTTTTCCCTATGCTTTGTATTTATTTTATTATTTTTCTCCTTTGTGTTTCCCCATAAGTAACTAAATTAGGATTGAAGTTCACTTTTCTTTCGTGCATTTATTCAACAGTTTGAGAAAACCAAATTGGCTATCCACTACTGTATGCCAATGTTTTAGTTAATTAGAATACAATGATGGATAAGATGCGGTATCTTGCCTCGAGACATTCTACCATCAAACAGTGGTAAACACTCATTAATTCATCTGTTTATTCAACTATTAAGTTACTGAGGTTATACAGTTGAATAAAACATGATTCATGTTTGCAAGGAATTCCAAGATTGGCCTAAGACGAGATGTGGGAGGACATACTCCACACTGTTAGCAGTGATTACCATAGAGAAAGGCTTAGAGGTTGGGAGAAGAGAATTAATATTTTTATTTTCCTATATACAACTTTGATTTCTTTCTATAAAAAATGATTGTTTTATAATTTAACAAATCTAATCAATAAAAAGTACCAAATACAATGTTATATTTCTTAATAATTTTGTCTTTCATTTTTCAAGATTCTGTTATCTTCACAATAACCACCTGCTGTGATTTCAATGTCCCCCCCCCCAAGCTCACTTTGGAACTTAACTTCCAATATGGTGGTGGAAGGTGGGGCCTTTAAGAGTTCATTGGATTGCGAAGACTGCCCTCATGAATGGATTGGTCCATTCATGAAGTAATGGGTTGATAGTTTAATGGTCTGTCTTGTGCGTGGACTGGTGGCTTTATAAGGAGAGCTCATGAAATCTCTCTTGCCATTCTCACTATGTGATATCTTGGTCACCATGGGGCCCTCTACAGAGTTTTCACCCAGAAGATAGCCCTCATCAGATGCACCCCATGGACTGTGAACTTCCCAGCCTCTAAAATTTTAAAAAACATTTTTTTATTTAATAAATTATCCAATTTCAAGTATTCTGTTATAAGCAACAGAAAACAGACTAATACGCTACTTCCCAATTATTATTAATTTTACCTCTATGTACTTTAATTTACTCTTTCATCCTTTGTTTTAGAAGCTATTAAAAGGAGAAGAAAAGTTTTCTCAGGCTGTTTCAGTGTTGCTCTATTACTGCATTCATTCAAAAAATGTATTACCTCAATAAAAATTTCAAGTTATATATCTATTTTCATACTCATGTGTTTTAATTAAAATTTTCTTTAAAAACTTGTTTGGGTGATGAAATTAATCTTATTTATGTATTATACCTTTGAAATTCTCTGAAATATGATGTCTATTTTCATAAACATTTTAGTCAATAGTTAACAAAATTCTTTTACATTATTCTCTAAAGTCCAAGTGGCTGGGAACACTAAGCCTCCTTCAAGGGGTCTGCACATTTTCTTCCCTGCTAATTGCTTTCTATTCTCAAGAAAGACAGAGGCGTATCTTGACATATTTAAGCTCTTGACAAGAAACCTGTCTCAGCTGAATGTGCTATCCATTCCATCACATCTTTCCCTTTCTTTTTAAAGCAGTTGCCCCAGAATTTAAAAATTGAAATGAAAACCCATCACAAGAAATGTATGCATTTGCAGGTTTTAGTAGAGCTTCATGGCAAAGAATGTGTCCTCATAAACTTATCTGAGCGAGAGGAAGTGCTGTGCTGGCATTGACAAAGCATTGCCCTACTTGTCAGATCTGTAAGTTTCTCTGGCTCTGTCACCTTCCCAGTAATGGATGCTGAATCAAGCATATGGTGTTTGCTGCTGTAAATGATAATGCATTGGTTTTCTTTACTCTGCAGGAGGACCTTCCCATGCCAAGTCAATTTGCAATGATTTCAGTCTTTCAACAGTCCTTGGGTCCGACTCCAGACTCTTTCCCAAGTATCAGATGATAACCTCTTTCTGTAAGCTGCAAATATCTCAGAAACCCAAGAAAATCCAAGAAGGTTTTTACAGTTTTTGAACTTTAATCTTGGGGCTCTACATACTGTCCTTCGAATCCATGGAGGGATTACTTGGTGACTTGCTATTTATCTGGAAGCTTTGGTGTATAGCTCTGCAGAAGGATAGACACAAAGACTTGGAAGCTGTGAGGCAGATGAGAGCTGGCAACTCTACTGCATCCAATTAAGATTTACAAATGAGGAGGCAGGAAAGAGGTGAACCCCAGAGAGGTATAATGCCAAGAATAAAAACCAACCAACCAACAAGAGACAAAACAACAACAAAACACTTTATTTGTTGTAGTTAAAGTATCCCAAATGTTAGGTGCATTGGAAGAGTTTGGTATAAATGACTGCAAGGGGGGTGGGTAGGCAAACTATGAAAACCATCATAACAAAGGGGTTCTAGGAACATTGAAAATAAAAGTTTACTACAAAAAATTCAGGAATTATAAAAGACAAATACAGAGAGTTCCAGTATCTAACCCACCCACCCGCACTCCAGTTTCCCCAATTAGAATATCTTGCATCAACGTGGTACATTTGTTACAGGTGTTGAACCAATATTGATATATTGTTGCTAACTAAAGTCCACAGTTTACATTAGGGTTCACTCTTTGTGTCATAAAGTTCTATGGGTTTTGACAACGGCATGATGTCTTGTATCCACCACTGAGGTATTTTACAGAATAGATCCACTGCCCTTACATATCTTTTGAAAAATAGTATTTAGCATTTCTCCTGAGTGAGGTACAAGTGTATTCCTTGGCTGAGGTATAAGAAATGGAATGGCTGGGACACGGGATATGCACTTAAAAAACAGTTTTAATAAAAACAGCCAATTTTCTCCAAAATAGTCATACCCATATACACTCCCACCAGCTGTTTCTAATTCCCTTTGCCATTGCCAACGTATAACCAAAATTTGAAATTTTTGCCAAAAGTGTGTCTGATTTCAATTGGCATCTCCCCCGGTTCCTGGTGATGTGGAGCATCATTTCATTGTGTAATTGACCATTCGTGTTTCTTTTTATGGTCATTGCTTTTTCATGTAATTTGTCTATGAGTTGTGGGTGGGTGGTTTGTCATTTTCTTATTGATTTTGAGGGTTTTTATACATTCCAGATATTTATATTCGACGGCTAGCTATGCTGTAAATATCGTATTTCAGTTTATTTCTTGTCTCTTAACTTTGCTTATGGTGTCTTTTATTGAACATGAGTTAAAAAAAATAAACAAAAAAACAAAGCTAGAACATAACTTACGGTAAAATGATAGACTATTTTTGGGGGTGGGGATGGTAGCTGGGGAAATAAAAACATTTGCTATGGTCCCCATTTTGTGTCGGACCCAGTCTTCTTCTGGCAACTAGTTTTCACTCCCTCTCCTGAACAGCATAAGTGGTATTTTTTTTTTCCATTTCCTTCTTTAACTGTCTGCAAACAAATTTCATTTCGTTTTTCTGCCACCCAACCATGTCATTCTATGAAAAGTACCTGCTATTCAGATTTTCTCATTCAGAACCCTTGTCTTCTCTGTTTGATGCTTTATAGAGGGCTATGTACACTCACAGCTCTCTATGAATAATTGAAAGAGTAATAATTTGCATATACAGTGGCCTGTAATTGGTTGTGATATACTCACTAGTAATTTTGCATGAGGGATGCTCCAGTAAAATAAATTGTGCTTGTCTATGTTTACTTTGGACAGGTAAAGTACTATACAGCATGCTGAATTTTTATATCAAGTTTTAATTAGGTCATCCTGCTTGAGTTACCAAAATAACCTGCTCTCTCTAATAATGAGAATGGGATTTATTTAGAAATGAATATCAATGACTCATCTCTATATTTCAGAATATGAAAGAACTCTTCTCTGTAATATATGCAAGTTAAATATTTTGCATCCTAATCTATTCAGGCGTACTGATTGATTCTTTGCCAAGAAGAGCTGCTGCCAAGACAGAATGGAGATATTGAGGTCAGGGCTCCACTGCACACCCAAGAGAGCACTTGTCACCCAGTCTTTGGGGAGGCAAAAATCAGCCTCCTGCCTCCTTGCAGTTCTCCCTGCAGCCAGAGGTTGTCGGATTGGAGGGGGACATACCCCCAACACCGTTTTACTTCTGGCAGCATAGATTCTTGCTAGAAGAGCCTTGTATCTCAAAATGAGAGGATGAAGGCTTTTGTTCTCCTTTTTCTCAGAATAGGCCTTTATAAAGCAGATGGGCTTTTTGAAGCTTGGAATTTTGGGTTTGGTCAAAGTGGAGGCATGGAGAACTACAGGAAGAAGTAGTTACGGATTATCCTAACACTTTGTTATTATTGTTGATAGGCCTTTTAACCTCATGGAGGACTTTTTTCTTTTCTTTTCTTTTCTTTTTTTTTTTAAATTCTTACCCCAACCAAGACAAACTTCTGCAGAGGAGAAATGCTCATGATATTGCTCAAAACACTAAGGTAAAATTCGCACATGATTTTAGGTCTAGCCATCACTTCATCCACACAAACAAGCATTTACCAACTCCATATTCATGTGCAAGGCACAGCCGGCACACAGGGGGATAAGGGAATAGACTTGTGGAGCCACAGAAAGAATGCATTCTTAATGGTTTACGATCCAGTTAGATTCTTGGAGATGAGTTATATACTTTCCTTTATACAAGACAGGAAGGCTGTATTTAAACTAAGAAGGCATTGTACCCCAGCAGCGTAGGTTTAAGTCAATGATTTTGCCTTGAGAATGTGTTTCTCGTGTTAAAAATGGTCTGTATCAAGAGTTCCTAAGCTTTGCTGGAGTTATGACTTCTGTCTTGAGACACAGCCATGAGCTGAGGAATGTGAGAGAAGTGAAGTTGTTGAATGTCAGAAGTGCTGTTGTGGATATTTGCACTGGGAGCTCTGGTAAACACTGATCATGTGGAAGGAGAGGAGTGGGAGGAAAGATGGGGAGGGGGTAGCAAGAAGGTTGGAGGTAAGTAAAAATATGGGAACGAACAGCTAGACTGGAGACAACTTTCCAAGGATTCCTCACGGAGGTCTCATCTTCCCTACTGAGAGCCTGTGTTACTGAGATGGTTAGTTTGCCTGACTAGGTCACAGTATCCGATTTCACTCCCAAAATATTTTGTAATTCCTCCCTCACCCCAAATGCATCCAGTTCTTTCTGGTGAAAGTTTGAGAAAAAGAAAAAAGAGGAAATCCTTCCCTGGCCTGTAACCTCATATTCCTTATTTTAGTCAGAAATGGCCTTAGGAAAAATCCTAAACTAAGCTGAACTCACCGCTTTGTTTCCATTTTACACTCTTTCAAAATCCCTTTAAATTCTCTTTCTCAAAATGACAGTGTTCCCATAAAGTTCTAAATATGACCACGATTTCCCCTCTTTCCTAAATTACCACAGGACTTTTCTTCCATCCATCCCCAAACAAAGCACAGATTACCTTAGAGACTTAAAATCATACATATGTTAGAAGAAAAGCATTTGTTTAAACCGTAAAAGTGTGAATGACTGACAGCCAATAGCATCAGGCTCTTTAATTGTTTCAAGTGTATGCTTGTCAACTGAATGATTTTGCAGATAATGAAATTTCTGACAGATTAACTAAGAAGATTTAAAAAAAAGGGTTAGGTGGGAGAATTCTTTGAAAGGGGAAGAAACATGTTACTGCTAGATTTACTTAGTAGGAACTGATCCCTGGCATTTACACCTTTGAGAAATTTCTACTTTTTAGTTGAAATAGGTGGTTTTACTTTTACCTTTCTACATTCACAATTTTCATTAATGTATGAAGTTCTTTTCATTGTTATTTTTCTTATTATCCTACATTTTACTTCTTTATCCCTCAGCCTTCCCAACCCATCAGGTACACCTGTTGTGTGCTGACTTGACCTGAAGGTTCACGTTGGGCTCTGCACACAAGCACTGGCATGCCATGCCTGGTTTTGAAAGTCCATCCCGTCTGGGTCACCGTCTCCCACATGTGAGGCTTTCACTCTTCTCCTTTGATTCACAGCCTTCCCAGCTCCTCTTTCTGCCTCTTGGCCCTCATTATTGCCCTCGCCCAAGCCCGTTGGTTTAGTGAAAGATTTTGCCTCACTAGTTTTCTGTTCTTCACTATTTTACCTTCTTTTCTAAAATCTGCTCACTTTTGAGGGCTCTCAGAGGAACATCACACTTATTACCAGCCCCACAGTAGCCCAGAGGATAAATTGGCCTCAGGAAGGACCCAGAAAGAAGGCAGCTTAAGCAGCTTCATCAAAAAGCTTTTCACCCAGCCCCACACCTTGTAGGATCACATCACTGGAAGGTGAAAATTGCTCATGTGGCAACAATAATGGGGACTCTGGAGAGGGCAGGGGGCGGTGGTGGTCTTTCATCTATGTAAGTAACTACAAAGTAAGCTGGTTTTTTAAATAAGGGTTCAGAAACCATGAAATTTATCACTGTCAGTTGTGTCACAAAACAGTATCCAGTGCTAAAGTGGTGCTTTGTAAATAAGGGACTACAGGAGGTACCGATCCACAAAGTTTTGCCTACAGGAATGAGAATATAGTCGAGTCTTCAAGGGGTCTGTATGAAGAAGCATCAAAGCCAGCATTTCAGGGGTTGAGACTACTGTAGAAACAGCATCGAGGAAAGATGAATGTGTTTTCCTCAGGTATTTAGATTAAACTAAGTGAAATGACTACTTTTTTTTGTAGATCAAAAATGACCAGATATCAGTAATGTCATATGGTTTAACCATGCTGCTGAGGGCTGGGCAGGGTTGGAATGGTGGAAGGTTGAGAAAATGGGTTAAGGTCATTGTGGCAGGATTTTTAATTCTAGGTTTAGGCTTTAGGATCCTCCTTATCTGTATGGGTTTTGGGAAAGACTGAAGGTTTTTTGAGAAAGTCTAGGGCATGATAAAATGTTGCTTTTGAAAAGTGTATCTGGAAGTGAAATTTAATGAAAGGATATCAAAACTGATAGTTTTAGTTACATGATTAACTTAAGGCAATGAAATGATTTCTAAGTCCTCCTGAGAGAACTTCCCAGCACTCAGTGACCCCTGCCGCCCATGGGTGGCCTTCCCAGCATCCAGGGACTTTTGCATACGTGTTCTTACACATTTTTTTTTTATAAAGAAAGAATGAGTAAATAACTGATCTGACAGAAAATATAAATGCATGTCTAATTGATCTCCAGATTAGAAAAAATTCTGTAAGTATATGAAAGAAATCACTTGAAAAGTCAATAGATTTGATCGCTTAAACATTGTAAACTTATACATATCAAAAACCAATATCAATAGAATTAAAAATCCAAAATAAATCATTAAATATTTGGTGACATACACGACAAAGGTCATATATTTTAATTTATAAAGTGCATTTATATAACAATAAAATCCCATACTAATAAAAATGAGGTAAACTGACAGATAAATCGTAAAAGAAAAATGAAGCTGCTAAACACAGAAAACTATTACTACTCAGTAATAAAAAAAGGACAAATTAAACTACAATGAAGGGCTATTTTTGCCATTTAATTAAAAACTTTTTAGAGTTAATATTTAATATTAGTGAGGACACATTAAAATACTCTCCATGTATTGTCACACTGATACCAAGTCTGTAGTCTTTCAAGAATTTGCTAAATTATATCAGGAACTTAAAAACGTTACATCACGAGACTCAGAAATCCTACAAGGAATTTAAAAGTGAAAAAAATGGTGTGCAAAGATATTCATCTCAGCCAAACATGAAAAACAACTTTGAATCTTTATGGTTCTTAGATTAAACAAACAAACTGACAAAAACAGAATCCACTTTAACCGGTTTAAACAACAAAAAAAGGAATTTATTTCAAGTGGCTCATGGAATTCTAGGGGGTGCTAAAGTCAGGTTTAAGGACTCTACAATCATGTTGTGGGGTCAGACCAGTGAAGAGCCCTAAACTGCTGTTGTTTGTCACAGAACCCACAGCTCACACCACTGAGACTGGATCCTGCATGCCAGAACTTCAGCCATCCCAGCCCCCAAAATCTGGACACCAGCAATGCTGTCCTTGACAGGCAGGAATCTGTCCATTTCCTTCATTACTTTCTTCCCAAAGGAAGGGTCCTGTGGTGTCTGATTGGTAGATTTTGGGTTGCGTGACTCGAGTGCTATTTCAAGGGTGGTTAGAAAGGGGAGTTAAGGTTTCTTTCCTACCTGGGGAGCCAGGACATGTGTATGGAAAATTCCTCAGATATAGGAAGAGAGTTTAAAAAGTGACCAGGCAGCCAAAAAATGGAAAATGTCCTCCACAATCCTAAATGTCCCCAAATGGAAGAATAGTTAAATAAATTTATATCCATGGGACGGTTTCATATGGATCCAAGTAAAAGTTATATTTCAAGAACATTTAATAGCATGGCACATAAAAATATATGGCAATATAGAGATACAAACTATAAATACAGAATGGTTCTATTTTTTAAACATATG
This sequence comes from Cynocephalus volans, assembly GCF_027409185.1. Taxonomy (NCBI): domain Eukaryota; kingdom Metazoa; phylum Chordata; class Mammalia; order Dermoptera; family Cynocephalidae; genus Cynocephalus; species Cynocephalus volans. The sequence goes on from NC_084462.1 coordinate 47,774,040, forward strand.
TAGGGAAAAAAGTTAGAAGTCAGCATAAAATGTTAAACATGGATTAAAAAGAAAGGTTTTTATTCTCTTTTCTTGTATGTCGTACAGTTACCACACATTATTTTATAATAAGAAGTATCTATTAAAATCCTAATTCCTTATGTGTTTGACTACAGATATTATCAAGTTATCATTACATTTACCTGGGCAGGCAATACACAACAAATGTCCACCTTTCATGCTCAAATCCATCCACAGCCAGCAAATACTTAACAGGAGAAAAGCATCCATTGTGAGCCCATCCACATGTCTGGCTGCCAAGTTCTTCTTATCCAAACACTTCTTGAAAATCAATTCTACATTCAGTAGCCTAAACTTTGTCTTTGTTCATTTTTCAGCATTTAGCAATCTCATGTCTGCTCTTACTTCTCTGCTGAAAGAGCCCTCAACCAATCATCAGTGACCTCCCAATTGGCAAATCCAATGTCTGTTTTTCCAATCCTGGAACTACACGTTCTCCCTGCTGTACTGCATTTTTAATCCTTCTTTGTTAGGTTCTACTTCCATATTCCCGTGATATCACACTTTCTAGGTTTTCCTTTTAATTCATCCATTCATTTTTATTTGTAAACCAATATTTATTTGATGTTCTATTAAATTCCACATATATCTATGAACAAGACCAATAAAGTCCCTGCCCTAAAGGAACTTCCATGTCTGGGGTGGTGAAGAGGAGTATTAAACAAGCAAATAAACATATAAATAAAGCAATTTCACTTAATACTTCTTAACTTTTCTCTGCCTCATAAAGAGGCTTCTTTCTTCCAGTAATCCTTGAACATTGGTGGTCTTTAGAGTTTCCTTTTACCATCTCGTCTCATTCCACACACTTTTCTATCCTTTCTCAGGGTTTCAACTAGTTTGTTTAGTCTTTATCTTGTCTCAGAAAACATGCATACAATTGTCCATACACCAATATCTCCACCTGGATGGCTGGCAGGCATCAAATTCAAGAAACATCAAAATACATTCATCTTCTCCTTTAAATTTGCCTTTTTCAGGCGGGAACTTTCCAGCTGAGGTGTCCCCCGCCCCAGCCTGAGATCTGCTGTGTAATCCTGGAAAGCACAGGTCATTGATGATCATTCTCAGTTTCTCCAGCCTGCCAGTGTTCCAAAATAAAGGTCTCTTGGCAGAGGCATTTTGTTTTTTATCTCTGGACTTCCAGAACTACCCATATTGTAAATAAAGTGACTTCTTTACTCTAAAAATATAGCTAAATAAATGCAACATCAAGGACATACATGCATATTGAATTCTTGGAAGTCAAGTTGAAGTTTGGTGTTTCCAACTAATTCCATTCAGTTCTAGAAATAGGTGTTCTAAATAGTGTCAGGTGTTGTTAATGTCAGAAATCTTGATTTCAGTTTCCCCACACATCTATAACACAATTTTCCAGGGACTATCAACCTCTGAGCATCACGGTGTCTTATATGGGAGGATGTATGTACCAGGCCCTCAGTATGTGCGGCCATTATCTCTTGTGTTTGCTTAGAGACCCCCTGTCTCCATGCTGTAGGTCATTCACTGAAGAAAGAAAACAAAACTGAGTAGCTTGTTTTCTGTTTCAACATAAGGTTTTGAATTTTTTAATGAGAAGTAGAGGATAGTTGTATACCTTTGGTGAAAAATTATGTGATGGATTTTCTAGATTTCTTAGTTTTGTTATGGTTAAAAATAATTTAAGATTTCTCTTGTTTGTTTTTTAAGCATATATTTGGCAATCAAGTGAATCTATTGTTTTTTCCACAGTGTACTCTTTTCCTTTCTTTTTTAAAGAATTCTAATTTAGCACAGCAGCCTAACGTGAGCTAGGCTGACCCATTAACACTCCAATCAGCTGGGCACAGACTTTCATCCTGCTCACCAGCAGCCTGCCTGGGATGTAGGATGACTAGCTGACGCTCCCTCATCCAGCTGAGCTACTGGCCTAGGGGAAATGCTGTCCCTTTACAAGATGGCAAAGGCAGCTGCCACAGGCCATGGTCCGGCCCCAGCAGAAGGCACGCTTGGGTCCCACTGGTGAGACCCCCATCTCTACCCTCCCCTGAAACAACCTTTTTATTGGCTGGAAAACGCTTTCCAGGCAGAGGGTGAAGTCCATGCATATTTTATAGAACAGGTTTATTACAGCTATTAGAATCCAATTCCAATCTGTAGCATCACCTAAAAGCACTTATGTCCTTCCCTCAAAACTTCTGCATGCCATTTTTAATCTGACCAAGGTGAAATAAATGCCTGATTACCCCACAAACCTGTCTGTCTTCTCTGCCTATATGTTTTCATACCTGCCTGTTTTATTCTCTCCTCTCTCCCTCTTTCTTTCTGCTGCACCCAAAAGACAGGGCTGGGAAAGATGGTGTGAAACAGGTTTCATCTCCTTTTACTACTTCCAGAACAATAAAACCACTAATAACCACAATACGCACATCACAAAGAAACAAGGCCAAAAAAACAGAAAACCTCTAACTTACGTTCAGGTTGTTTTAAACCCAGCACTTACCGGAGCCCATTAAGAGAGATGGTGCATGACAGTAATACACACAAATGAGGGTAAGAACTTTTTAAAGCATTTCTTAAAAAAAAAAAAAAAAAAAAGGAGGAAAAGAAATGCATGGTGCTCAGACACAGTTGCAAGAAACAGGGAGGGGAGCAGTTATTTGCTAAAGGTGTTGCTCTCCACCCCCCTTTTGGGGATCTTTGTATACACAATCCAGCCCCAGACAAAAGGAACAGGGCAGCTTTAGAGCCTTCAGAACAGGGGGCTGAGGAGGCGAGGGAAGAGAGGCGCATGATTGATGGAGTTCTGGTTGGCTTATAAAGGGCAGCCGGGAGTGCAGGGAAATAATCAGGGAAAAGGGCGTCCCGTGCTGGCTTTCTCAGAGGGGCGAAATGAATCCTGCTCCTCTGCATTATTAAGTTGTCAGGCGGGCTGATGATGAAAATCTGAAGGTCAGGCATAACAAGAAGCACCTTATGGGGGGGTCATGACCTTTCTGGAAGTGCTACACTCATGTTTATCTGCACCTAACCCTTATCCACAATTCTTCATTTGATAAGAACATTGGGAGAGGGGGAGGCAGGGAGGGGTGTCTCTTCATATGTATAAGCAGTGAGTGAAATTAGGCTTCCCGTGAAACTGATCATGGAGGCTCAATTCACAGTGAAAGATAATAAACCAAAAGGACACACGAGGGATGCAGGCAGAAATTGTTCGCTACAGTGAAACTCAATAAAGGGAACAAGAGCTTCCCTAAATGACAAATTTGGTACAGTGGTGCTAAGATCAGGACTCTCCCTGGAATTGCCGCAGCAATTCAGTCTCGGCAGTACCACTTTTTATTTACTTTGGAGATCCTAAAGGCATGGTGTGTGGGGGGCGTGGGGGGGGGCATTGCTTTTTGGGAATGTTTATTTCTTTATCTGCTTGTTTTAAACCAAAGACTCAAGGTAAAGGACAATCAGGCAGAAATAGGGTATTCAATGTGTGTTTTTTGTTTGTTTTCAGACTGGAAACAGAGCCGCTGTTCTCATGCGTCTTGTGGGTGGGTGTTTGGGGTAAGAGTTTGTCATTTAGAGAATTCTTTTCCAGGTGTTCTCCATTTCTTGGGAACTGAGGAAGTGCTTGGGATTCTCAGCTGGGACTCATAGACCAAATCTCTAACTGATCGCAAAAATAAACATATCACTTGTAAAAATAACAGTGGAATGATTCACAACCTACAGTGCAGGCTTCTAGTGACACTTCCACATCTAATTGTTTATCCCTATTTGTAAAAAGAGCATTCTTCAGATTTTGGTTCTTTTGTCAGTAATGTGAAAAACACAGTGTTTATAAAATCATTTAGTTTTAAAGATGGAGATATGTTCAAAATTGCACAGAAAGGGAAAGGTTTGACAAAATGAGGACAGAAAACAATTTATATATGGAATTGAAAAAAAAAAAAGTCTCAAAGTCAGTTAAGAATTTTACCTTCTTGGAAAGGAATTCTCCAAACTCTGAAAGGAAAAAAGAAAAAAACCTTGTCTAATGCTCCTTACATTTCTTTTTCTCATGTCTCTTTTAAGGGGTAAAAACCTGATTTTCAACATATATTGAGATGAGCTCATTGCCAAAATGAGTAGACTGCCACTTGAGTGGATGACATTCAACTTGGATTTATATTCTTATTTCCCAGGACATTTTAAATATTTTCCTCAGGTTTCTAAAGTTATCTCCATAAGCTGCTTGCCATCCCTTCTGCCACCTCGTATGTACAGAAACATTATCCCAAATAGATAAGTCACATATAAACTAAGAAAAAAAATTTCATTTTAGCTTCTCACTTCTTTGTAGAAATAACAGTGCAATATATATACAACTTGACCTAGCCATCCCTCTTGCCTTATACAGTTGAAGATCACGTCTCTGCTTTTTGCCTCTCATGTACCTCCCTGTATGGTGGAGATAAAATCACTACATTTCTATAGTGCCCATAGCTGTAATGTTTGTCTAAAAATTGGACTCCTGCTATAAAAACACCATTGAGATATAAAGTGAACTAATATTCAGCAGCAATATTACGCTCAAGCATTTTTAATTTATTATTCTTTTCTGTTTGTTTTCTTTGCCAGAAGACAAGATAGGTTTATAATTGATGAGACTCTCTGGTTTAGACTATATTGACCCAGAAGTTGGGATGAGAGAGAGTGCGAGTGAACCCCTTATTGCTATTGTGGCTGTCAGTCATGTTGGCTGCACCAAGGCTTTTTCCATAGGGTGGAACAGATGCCGAGAGATGAGCCCGCAGCAGTAGTCATTGCACAATTGTTTTTAAGGGTTTTAAGCAAAATATAGTCTTTTTGTTCTTTAGTAGGCTAAATTAAGAGTACCATTTGGAATGTATTTTACATAGTATCCATTAGAAAATATTAAGTCCGGGTCTTATTCAAACAAATCTTTAAAAAGTTAAAGTTCAGCTTGCCACTAGCTCCATTTGCCTGGATGCATTTATATAATTGGCCTAGATGTCCTTAGGACTTAAGGATGGATTTTCCAGTGATGTAGTATATCATCAACTACCCAGCCACTGCCTAACTATACAGAATATTACAAATAATAACTACCCTCTTGTTACACAGGAAGTGAGAATAAAAGCTTACTTTTTATTTATTTTGCTTATTTAAAAACCTTTCTTCTTCAAAAAGGGGATTTGAACCTGCTCTCAATAAAAGATGTATAGATATTAAATGTAATTAGATCACAACAGTTATGAGTAGAATTACAGATAATAAAAATGACGCCATTATCAGCTGGAGATTTTAAGAGTATAAGATCAGTCCCTGGTCCTCTGTCTGTTGGCATCTGCTTTTTATTACATGTCTTGGCTCTTTTCCTTTCTTGCTCTATCTGCCTCATGTTGTGTGACATCAAGAAATTCCTGTCATGAGAGTGTGTCTGTGGTTCTAGGCCATGACTTGATTTTCCTAGGCTTTGGCCCAATTTTATGTAACATTCAGACCTTTGTCTTAAAGTATTGGTTGTACTTGAATGAAAGGAAGACGTCCAATCTACTCGAACCTTGGTACACAAGGTGTGGTTCAGGGACCAGCAGCATCTGTCCCTTGGCAGAACAGCAGCCCAGGAAGCTTATTAGAAATGCAGAATCTCAGGTCCTACATAGCCCAGACTCATTCACTTAAAATCAGCATTTTAACAAGATTCGAAGGGATTCATACACACATTCTGGATTGATTGAACGAGAGGTCATTTGGCATTTTCTTGGGCTTCATTTGGCTTAGTAGAGGGCCAATCTGCTCTCGATTACATGGCAATTTCAGATGCCTGCTATCTCCGTAGTATAGTTTTCATTCGTGAGTTGACAAATGTATAACCTTTCTCTGTTTGTCTTCCTTCCTCCTGGCTGAGCAGAAAGCATCAAAGAAGAGTTGGAAGATGCTGAGGATAGTTCTTGTGGAATCGGAAATCACTAGAGAAAAGGAGGGCTCCAATTTCTCACTAAAAGGATTGCTCAAAAGGTAACTAATAATAAATTGTCCAATAGCAAATACCTGTGCACCAAGTAATTTTAAATTACAATAACAATAATAAAGACACATCCTCTTTTTTTACACCATCTATGCCAAGAGAAAAATGCATTCTATTCTCAGGACACATTTTATCAGCTGCTTTTTTCCCCCTAATCTTTGCATACAGCAAAAAATACTGGTTGTGTTTTTTTAAGGTACTGTCAGGTAAATGCTGCTACCTACTACAATACCCTTTGTTTTATTTTCAACTCTGCAAGAAAACTCTACCATGACTTTTTACTGCTTTTTTATGTATTCTTAAATTTCATAGGGCAATCGATTCAAATCCATCTTAAATATCAATGGGTTGGAACTTGGCATGCAAGTTGGTTGGCCAGGTGCAAGTTTCTCTTCAAAATATGACAAAAGTCATGGCTGAAATATAGAGCGGCAAAAATGTTGGAGAGTTCTGCCAAGTTGTGGCCGAACAAGGCTGACTGTTATTAGCAAGGGGCACAGGGGCAAACTGGGGGGAGAAAGAGAAAGTAGGTAATATGCTATTTGCCTAATGATCGTCCTAGCTTAAAAACAAAAACAAACAAAAAACCCCACTTTGCTTCTGTTCATTCTGTTTTGAGCTTTTTTTTATGTTTAAAAAAAACAGTTCAGAGAAGTAAAAATGCAGAAAACAAACGAGACACGAGAGGTGAGAATGGAAAAGTTTTAGTGATCTTAAGCCCTATATTCAATCCCCCTGAACGTCTGTCCCAATGACACCTTACAATTCAGTTTCCACCGCCATAGAATGAAGAATTGCTGTTTCACACACAGTTTATGTACCAATGAGCAGATGCTGCAAAATAAGGATGAAACAGTTGCTGGTTCGTCTTAGATAATCACAGCAGATTAAGCAGTAGTTTCATTACAGTGTTTTTACTATGCATTATTTTTACTATGCAGCGTCCTTCGAAATAATGGGAATTGATTTCACAGATCTTTTGCATATTACTGATACTGAGTAATGTTGCCGAGTAAAACCTTTTCTATCCTGCCACTGTGAAAAGGCCCTAATTGAGGAAAAAGAAGGTTCCCCCATGTGAGACTCTCTTCTGCAGATTTGAAGCTAGAAAGCAATTGAGCAAAGGAAACTATATGTGGGCCTTTGTGGTTTAGCAGCTGTAGCTTTGTGTCCTGATTTAGCTGACCTAAAATTCATGTGCTGCCAGATCACAGAGCATTGACTGCACTGCCCTTGGTTTCCCCTTCTTGGCCCTCAACTCTCCCCCACCCCAAACCCCACCACATTTCTCTTGCTGGATAGAACAATTGGAAATGTGCTGATGATGAATGGGTACTCCAGAGAATGAACGCAGAGACAATTGTCGTCGTCTTGTGAAATCAGGCACAAACCTTAAAATGCATTACATTTTTGACGTTAACTTTGGGTCGCTTTGTGTACAGTCCATTTCTACCTGGCATTTGGCTATCTTCCCTGACTATCACATCTTGCAAACATATTCTCTGATAGACATGTGGAGAGAAGACAGAGCTTGTCTCTTCTCCAAAGTTGCCTCTATTACTGATTGACTTGGCAATAGCCTCTTCATTCTTCCTAGAGAGATTTTTTTATAGGGTGCATCTATGTTTTTTCTCAAGCTTTCTTCATCTTTAAGTCACTGGAAATTTCCTCTTGCTGGGAGTAAGGAAATCTTCTCAGTTTGGGGGAATCTGTTAGAAAGGAAACAGGAAATCTGGAATGGATTCCAGGGCAGTGTCTTGTCATGAATTAGCTATAGGACTTAGGCTAGACATTCAACTTTGCCAGAGCCTCACTTCCTTGGCATGTAAGTATTTCTGTGGTGTGATTAAGGCAGGCATCACTTTCACCATGTATACTTTGGTAAGTTCTGCTATTAAAGTTAAACTCCTGTACAATAATTTATTTTTATCACGTTATCAAGACCACAAGAAAACCAGACTGTACTGACCTGAAGACATTAGGAAGAGCTTGGAAGATTTACTAATTGTATTTGACAAAGTCTGAGAATAGGACATAGCAAGGATTTTTCCCGTCCACTTAGTTTGTGGAAATACTTGGGCAGAGAAAGTCTATATAACTCACTAAAACATTTAGATAAGGTTGGATGGATTCAGTAGTAATGTTCTAGAATGATGTTAAATGTAATTTGGGTGGGAGTAATCTGTTCAGTACACTTCAAGGATAAAATGGTCAGCAAAGACCTGGAAGTGTCTGTGGTTCCACAGGCTTTCCATGCAGTTCAGAGTTGACTGGTTCCATCCAGAGTCGCAAATGTAACAGTTCAGGAATTGCTCTGGAAATGTTCCAAAATGTGTTCCCTAAAACGTTGTGTCAGCTAGATGTTAATGGTTATTCTATACACCCACACACCACACACACCAGCACATACACACAGTAGATTTTCATGGTGAAAAACAGTTTGTGAGATGTGGGATGAAATCTAGTTAAATTGGTTTTTCGGCTGCAGGATGTTCAGAGCCTTTTATCTGCAAATGTGCACCATGAATCTCCTAGAGAAAGATAGCCTTCACAGCATCTTTACAACATGTAGGACCGTAGAGCTCTTCGGGAAGAAATGCCACTTAACACCTTACTAAACCAGTGCATCTCAGAACACCATTTGTTAAATACTGATAGAAATTCAGTCTGCTGGAAACAGATAGAAATAGAAATCCAACAGTGACTCCTGGACACTGCTTTAGATAGATGAAATTCACACACATTGGACAATGATTTCCAGGAGAACTCCTGGTTATTATTTTATATCATTGTCTCCCTTGGTAAGGAAGGACAGTAATGGGCAGTTTTAAGAGGTAAGTAAAGATGGTGTATGCATTAACTTTTTGGCTTAACTTTTTATGAGGTATTGTGGTATTCATAGCCTGCTGTGAGAAAACCCCCAAATGCCATTTAAACTAGATCACCCATTACACATAGACCACGTTGAATTTTAGTAACATAAAACTACTCCCCACTCTCCAAATCCGCCATGTATTTCCCTGCCTCCTGCTTTGGCTCACCCAGTGCTTCCGACCCAGAAATCCCTTCACCCTTATGGCCACTCTTAAAATTCCATTTATCCTTGAAAAACCACATCAAGTGCTAGGAGGCTTCCTTTCATCTTCTTGTAACTAATCTTTCCTTCTTTGGTTCTTACTTAGCAATTTGTACTGCTATTAGTTACTGCGGGGCCATTCATTTCCTCTCATTATATTTAGCTGTTGTTATTTTAATTCTTCTTTTATTCATTTATTGAGCCAGTCACAGTGCAAAGTTTTTCATGCATAATCTTTTTTTTTTTTTTTTTTTTGCAGCTGGTCGGTACAGGGATCTGAACCCTTGATCTTGGTCTTATTCATATACATTCTAACCAGCCAGTCTGGAATGATCTGCAATGGTAAGTACCTATCTGTGCCCCCTGACACACACACCCTACCCCATCCCCATGTAATTACTATCTCTTCAACAATGAAGGAGGCTTAGTCAAGTTTATTGAAATCCATGGACTGTACTAGAATTGATTTCTAATTGGGTGACTAAAACTAAATGTGTAGAATGAAACTGTGTCATTTTTCCAAGTTTCTTTTGCCTTGACCAACGTCCTGAAATGTTCTGTATTAATACTAGAGCTGTGTTTATTGACTTTTTTTTTCATATTAGACACTCTTTTTCATATTGGACACTATGAGAAGTTGACTGAAAACATCTCACAGTCCAGCATGAAACATTCCTTTTGAGGACCAAGGGTTATTCCTGGGGTTTCAGGAAAAGTGGCTTTTTTTTTTGGAAAAGTGGCATTCTTTATTTTATCCCAAATTGTCAAAGATGCCATCATATGGTTTATATTAGCTGAGGCAAATTTACCACTTCAGTTCAGCACACCTTTCCTGAGAACCTATTATGTGCCAAGACTTGTGCAAGGCATCATGCGTACAAAGTTAACTAAGATATCTCAATGTGCACAAATGGGGAAGACATGTACACTAAGACATTATTTCAGCAAAATGTAATAGGTTCTAAGGCTGATATACACATTGGGTGCAATGGAAGTTCTAACAGGGGCATTTGCCCTAACATGGAGGTTTAAAAAAGCCCTAAGTAATCCTGGTTTCTACCATTTTTGGACTTACAGCTTAAATTTTCTTGTCTATGTTTATATTTAAAGTTGGAAGAATTAATCTTTTGGCTTCTCCCATGCCTTGTTGAAATATTCTTACCCTGGTGAAGTTTAGTTTGTCTTCAGTCCTATAAGTTTTTTTATAAGTAGTTTCTGTGACATCCACACCTCAATCTTTAACTGAAGGGGGCAGGGAGCTAGTTTTTCTTTCAGCTGGAATCAATTTTTTCTACCCAAGTTGATTTACTAGAATTAATTGTTTTGGAGGAAGCTCAATTTTGCTGGAAAATCCAGAAAAGATTTTAGTTACAGCTCCACATAATAAAGCAATTGTGTAATTAGTAATACATTTGTCACTCTTTTACTGAGTGGAGAAAAAAAGTAACACATGTATTGCTTTAGTGTAAATCCTGACAGTGGAGTTTTTTTTTTTTTCCAGGGAATTATACCATTATACCATAAAAATGTCAAGGCACAAGTTTACTGTTCCTCCTAATATTCTAAAATATTCTCTTAGGCTGACATCTCTGTCAATTAAAATTAAACAAAATTGCATTCTGCCATATACACTTCAAGGAGGAAGCTTTTGAGTTTATAGCTGCTCTTTGAATTGATTTTTAAGATGGCATCTGTAAAACTTGGCTCGAACAAGATGAGGTGGGATGTATTTAAGGACCAGTCAATTTAAAAAATGTTTTTAAAGATCATAAATTGACAACCAGAATAGACTGCACATGCCTCTAGGTTTCTCAGCTATTAAAATAAATCCAGTGATTCTTTTGAATTGAATGTTTGTACTGACATAATTCAGTGCCAACACGCTTCTTACTTGTTTTGGGTTTCCAATATTTTTACAGAGAATAACATAAACAAGGAAGCTCGTGAGTATTGCTCCCAGTTGCTCCATTCGCACAGATTTCGGAAAAGTCCTCCTCCTGGTGTTTCCCACAGCGGAGCAGTGCGAACGTGCTTTCTCACGGGACCTCAGTTCCCAGGGAGGAGAGGCAAGGACAGCGTCGACAGCAAGCGCTTTTGGCAGGACTCTGCTGCCAACAGTCTTCAGGGAGATCACCCTCTGTGATAGGAAGATGAGCAAAGTAAATCGTTCCAATTCCTCTAAAAGGAATTTAAGAAGCTGTCTTTAGGCTCATCCCTCCGATTGCCAAACCTTAATGTACAATGTTTTATTGGTGCATTTAAGGCAAGTATTATTTAATGATCCAGAGTTTCTTAAGGCCAAAGGACCTCCCTCATTCTTTGTTAAGCACCTTTTGGAAGCTCAGTGCGCCTTTTCGGGTCACCTGGTTACCACTTAAGGAAAAGAGATAATATCCTAAGCAGCTTAAAAGGGTTTGTGCCCTTTCAAGCAAGTTCACAAATGGCGTTCTGGCTTGGCCACTGTCTCGAGTGAGTTGGGGGGAGGAGCATGCAACATTGGTGTCCTTAATGTGCAGATGCTTTGTCTAGACATGCAGGAAATGATTTCCTTGAAAAGGCAGTAAAGACTGGGTAAACTTTATTTTTTTGCTTTCAAGTGAGGAGGCTGGGCTGTTTAGGGACTATCATTAGATAAAGAGTATTTGGGTCTTGCCCAAAAAGATGGCATGTTCCTCAGTGATCATGTGTAAACTTCTGGAAATTCTAAGGGAGCAACATCGTGTCCAGCTTTTTAACTGCTGAATCTCCCTCCCTTATACGTAGCTAGTACATAGTAAGGGTTCCACCAGCTCTTCTGAAATTATAAATAAATGAATAAATGGACTTAACCCCTGTGCCCCAATTTCTTAAACATTTCAGCCAAAGAAGTGCAGTAGGTGAAAATGCCTAGAGAGAGAGCCACATGGAGACAAACTACCCTTAGGAGATTCCGATTGGGTCTTATAGAGACTTATGGAGACCACATGGGTTCACGATGCTCCCTGGAGGAAAAACCAGGAGATGGACAGAAGTCACTTTCTCCCATCTGGTTTTCATCCTCTCTCTTCTCCCTTTCAGTTCAGAACACTCAGCACCATGGTCCTTGTGTTTTTCTCTCTCTTTTCCTCAATTCTGCTCTTGTTGGGTTAAAGTATATCTTTAGAGGATGTCTACTGTGTGTCTATGTCCAAATTACATTTGTGGATGTGATCACTAGAGGAACTGAGCTCAGGAGAGGGGTGGGGATACAAGGTAAGTGTCCAAACGTGAGTAGGGGAGGGTAGACAGAGCAAGGTGTACCACGTGTCCGAGGGCCTCTGTGAAGTGGTTGGGGAACCACAGTGAAGGCAAGAGGACTGTCCAAGAGAATCCAGCATCTGTTCTTGCCACACCACATGGGTAACCACGGAAAGTTTGATTAATAACACCCTCTCCTGCCCAGTCTTTAATCTGGCAATGCTAAACAGGCTCATTTTTTTTTAAAACAGAAAACCACGTTATACGAATACCTGAAATATCTAACATGGTAACACAGGGTTTATTTTATTGATTCATTCCACATTTTTATTTTAATAAATATTTATTAGGCTCCTACCATATGCAGAGGTGTAGTTCTAAGCATCTTGGATACAAATGGGAACAATAAAGCCCTTTCTTATGGAGGTTATATACCAGCGGGGAGTGTGGAGAATAAGCAAGATAAAATAAATAAATAAATAATTTTTTTAAAAAGTAAATGTATATATGTACATGTTTTACATGAGAAAATGAGTGTGTGTGTGTGTGTGTGTGTGTGTGTGCACACATGTCTGTATGGTGCTAGATGTTGGAAGTATTAAAATTAAATAAAACAGAGAAGATGATAGAAAATGTGGGGGTGGGTGGTAGGGGTGGGAGAGGGTACAGGAGGTGGCCCTATTTTCAAAGGGTGTCTGGGGAATGTTTCCTAAGAAGATGCTGTTTGCATAAAGAGTTGAGGAAGGTGAAAGAGCAGATCTTGCAGATTTCCACCCATCATCTAGTCCTCTGTCAGTTTCCAATGAATGTCATTGCTATCCAACCTAGCTAGGTAAAAGGAGTATCCCTGACTCTTCTGTCCCCCTCATCCACTAACTCCTTCCCACCATCTCCATGTTCAGTTCATTTTTATCTTCAGTGGACCTCTCAGATCTGAACGCTTCTATCCTGTCTGACTGTAATCTTGTCTACCATCATATCTCATGGCCTACTTTTTTTAATCTGCAGTCATTCTTGGTCTCTCAAATACATTTTCCACACTGTTGTGATTTGTCTTTTCAAAACATACTTTTGATTATTTCCTTTTACTTAAAAATTTCAGTGACTTTCCATTGCTCTGGGAATAAGAAAAATAATCCTTAACTTGGCCCACAAGACACAGTTCCTCCCTTGTCTGTGACAAGTGTATGCCTGTTGTCCCAAGCTAATTCTTATTAGCGCCCCTTTTCATTCTCAAAAGTACCCAGGTTTGGGCAATAAATTATATGGTCACTTTTCTCATGGCCAAGTTTATATTCTTTACTGGTGAGCACCAAAATCATTCTCAACTTCTTAAAGAAATATTTTCTGAACAAGTAGACCTGCCTTGATTGAGACAAAATACAGGTGCTACCAGCTCAGGAGCCATATTTGAAAAAAAAAAAAATGTATTTTTCGAAGTTCCCCAGAGAGGAAAAAAAGGGCCATGGAGGCTTTGACCCAATAAGTAGACAAAAAAAAAAAAAAAAAGGTTGATGACAGAAAGACATTAATTCCTGCATTGTGAGTTTGAATGATGTATTTTCTTTACACCTTCAAGTTAAAATCAACTGGAGGACTAAACCACAGTTCAACCTTCCTTTAACTTTATTAACCATGGAAGTTAGTCCAAGCCTCCAGATTTCTTTTAAAAACTTAATACTTACATTACATGAAATTAAAATTTACAGGCATTTCATGACAAATTTTAAAATATGGCATTAGCTTCTACTTTCAGATGAAAAAATAAGAAAACTTTTCCAAATAAATAGACATTATTTGTAATGTTATGGAATGTTGTTTGAATATTGGCCTTTCCCAAATTTAAATTATTTGTTCATCATCTGTACATGAAGACTGCTAAAGTTTCAGAAGACTAGCAAAAGTACCCAGGGAGGCAATGCTGTATAGAGACTCCTGTTCCAGACTCTGGAGCCAGACACTGGATTTAAATCCCAGCCTGACTCTTCACATCCATGTGACCTTGGGCAAGTCTCTGTATATTAGTTTCCTCATCTGTGATAATGTAACTTTTATCTCCCAGCATAATGGTGAGAACTAAAAGAGAAAACATGTACTAGATATAGAAATGTTCTTTGGGAGGTGATAAACCCACCATGTTCCAAGGCTGTAGGTCATCTTTTTGTTTATATTTATTAAGCCCTTAATATATAACAAACTATACATACACTTACTTTATTATCCAAAACTCTGTTTTTCATTTTTTTTATGGAAAATCTACTTACCTAATTCTTAAATACCTCCACTGGCAAATATTTAAAGAATAGTGAACACAAATAACAATGCATTTAGAGTTCTGAAATGACAAACCTATCCTTCTAACGTAACCTTCTAGCTTATAAAAAGGATGCTTCTGGGTCTCTCATGAGTGAGCCCATCCCTAACCCGTCAGCCTTACTTCACTCTGCTCCATTACTAACATATTCATTTCTGCCCCACATGTTCCTCTAAGTCATCTCACTTTGGAGGTGTTGTTTCATGTACTGGTTGGTGGCCATGAGCTGTAAAAGAAATCACATCCTTGTCCCCAAGAGCTTATAAGATAGTTATATACAGATAACATATACATCAAGCCAAAAGTAAATAAGCAAAATAAATGGGCATAACATTGTGGTCTATGCTTTAAAAATTAATATTGAATGTACTTGTATATTCCTTAAGCAATTTGCCTCTTGAATGAACATTTTAATTGGCTTTTCCTCTCTCTCCAATTTCCTTAGACTTACTGACTTTTATTTGTCTCACTCAGATTTGGTTAATAGCTTTGCATATTCTGGGACATCTTTCCTGATTTTTGTGTCCATCAGTTTGAATTATTTATCTGTTAAACAGCCAACTCTTGATGTTCTGCATATGCTAGGTTGAGTACACAAATATCACTATGTTTATATCAACTTGAGTTCCCTAAAACTTGACTTGGACCATCATGCAATTCTGAAATACACTTAGAGACTAAAGTATGTCTGCCTGGCTTGTTATTCTGAAAACCATCCCCAGAGGAGCCTGGCCTGACCCCAGCATGTTTTTCTCCATTGCTGGAGGGGGACATGCTCAGTCCAGGCTTGAGCCTGCCCCCCCCCTGCTCACCAGATAATTGTTTATTATGATTCCCGGACAGACTTCTATGATAAGTAATAAAGATTTGCTTTACATGTAGATATTTATATTGGGTAAGTGTAATCTGAGTTTTTCAGCTCACATCATTCTGCAGGGGATATGGTGAAATGGGTGAGGATAACAAAAAAACAGCAGTGAAATACTCCCATAAGCAAAGCGACTGGACTTCGCACTCTAAATCAAGCATTTTCTTGATTCTGGCAGAGACCCAACCAAGTTCAATATTCTTAACCATGATGATCGGAATATTTTTTCTATTACAAGTTAGTTCTGCTAATCCCTCTGCCATTTCCAGGGGCCACATTTGTCCTCCTCATTCTCCATTTTGTCCTCCCACTTTTTGTCCTATGAGTCCTGGTCTCTCCTGATGACATGGTTGAATCTAAGATGTGTCGTGGTCTCATGGTATCACTCCCTTCATTACTGTCATCTTTATGTACTTGTTCACCTACGTGCCACCAACATTGTGGCAGAGAAGAACGCTAAGCAAAATCCAACCATTACTATGTGGCAGGAAAATCAAGGACCTCTTCTCTCAGTTTCTTTATAACAGTTTTATTTGACTATTTTTTCAGTTAATGCTGCCACCCTCCCCCAGAACTTGGCAGCATCTGTTAGAAAGTCCAGACAGAAGATAACACGAGCATCATTGAAGAATTGACAGTCAAATCAACCCATCCTCACCAACATTTAAACATCCCAACACCAGCCAGGTGCCTCAACTCCATCTTTGCTCAAGTGTGTTGCTTCCCCATCCAGATACCTTGGAAGGTAAGGGGCAGCTGTTGGCACATCACTTGAGAGTTACTGTCCTAGGGGATAAACTCAATGTATCCTGTCATTTTAGGTAAGGCAGGGCATGTGTTATAGAACGCTGGGACATGATATATGCTACACATATGAACACTTTCCAGAGGTTTCATCCAATTTTATTTGATTTATGAAGGTTCTCCTTGTTATAACTGTATGTACTAGTCTGCATTCATTGTGGTACAGGCCAAGCTTTGCTAATAAAAGGAAGCAAAAACATAATGACTCAGACAAGATAAAAATTAGTATTTTTCATGGAGTAGTCCAAGGCAGGTGGGAAGTCTGGGTTGGTGGTTCATTCTGCTACAAGAGGTTGTAGAATACTGGATTCTTCTGTGGTGATCTTTTGCTGCTCAGCAATTTGTTCAAGTGAAGTGCTCTACTATATATCAAACCTGGTCAACAATTTCCATGACCTTCTTACAGCCCACAAGGAGGGGCAAAGTGAAGCCATGATTCAGGCAGGGGCAAGAAGTAACGAGGGAATCTCACGTTGTGTTGATAAGAACATGTACATGGCCACAACGAGGTGCAAATAAGTCTGAGACACATAGCTTTCAGTTGGGTGAACACTCACTATCTGAAACTCAGGGGCAAGGGGTCCTATTACTAAAAAGAAGAAGGGAATAGAGACTGGGAGACGATTACCAGCCTTTATTGCAACTATAATGGTGGCACCTATATGATAGACTACTGAGCTGAATAGCTCATGTGATACCAGGTGCACTGGGCACAATTGCCCATGTTAGGAGTAATCTTTCAGGCTGATGTTGGAACTTTGCTTGCTGAATCCATAAGTGGAGCCATGTGGCCTGCTCCAACAGCTAGGTACACAGTGTGGAAGGATAAACAAGCAATGGGAGAGATAACAGTGGATGCCTTATGGGCGTGATGAGACATACTTAAGATTTTCTGAATCTTTTTGTTTCATTTTCACATGTTGTAAAAAGTTCTAGAATTCCAAACAGTGTCATGGACACAAAAATATTGTGAACAACTAGTGTCATAAGTGAGACAGACGACCAAACCGTGTGGCTACAATGGCAAGCAGGACAGACATGTTGACTCCTCCCAAGAAACATGAAGGGCAAAAAAAAAGAAATAAAAAAAGAAGAAATAATTACTGATAATCAAATGATTGCAAATGTATGAAAAATTGTGAAGGAGATGTAAGTGTTTTAATAACTAACAACGTGTGTATTACAAGTTATCTACTCTAGCCTGGGGTCATGAAGGGCTTTTCCGAGGAAGTGATGTTTCAGTACAGATCTGCAGCATGGGTAGGGATTAGAGATTAATATGAAGCTGGTTGGGGGGTGGAAGAGTATACGTGAATTTAAGAGGGCTCACTGGGCAACTTCTGTTTTTTGTCTCATGTTGTTCATCTGTAAAATGGGGACAAAAATACCTCCCTCTAAGGGCTTTTGTGAGGATTGACTGAAATAAGGCAGATAAAGGGCTTAGCAACAGGCCTGCAAGAGAGAAAGAGCAATAACTGGCAGCTTTCATTGTTATTATCATCAATATTATTTCTATTCACTTAGGAAGCTGATGGTATATTTATGTAAATGCAGTCTCTCACCTGACCCTGGAAACGTCCTGGCATGTCTTAATTGCTCTTACTTCCTTTTACTGGGCATGTAGATGCCTGTGCAAATCTATACACAGCAGATATTTATATCTATCTGTATCATCTGTATCTATATTTATATCTGTGACACTCACTTGCTAGCAGGAACAATTAGTCAGAGAGCTAGATTAAGCAAACAGAAGTTTTAGAGCTATATAGTTGTAACAGCTGAAAATGAAAGAATATCCAGTTAATGGTAGCTAAAGCAATAAAGACTTTTAATTATCTTCCCATCGAGAAAGTCTGGAGGTAGGTGGCCCTACTTTAGTGCAGTGGCTCCATGATGTTATTAAGAACTTTCCAACACTCTGCTCCTCCTTCTGTATTGCCTTTTGGTTGCAATATGGTTGCCACAGATCCAGGCAGCTCAACCTTTCCCAAATGCATTCAAGGTAGAAAGCAAAGGCCACATATGAAAAGGACCTTTTCTTTTCTCAATGAGCAAATTGTTTCCCAGGAGTCCCCTAACAAATTTTCCCTTGTGTAGTTGCCTACCTTTAGCTGCAAGTGAGACTGGAGAAATCACCAACTTTGTTGTGACAGAGTTAGGCAAACTGTTATGGGTGGCCTGGGGTTGGGCATATTACTGCACTAGAAAAAAATAAGCAAGAGAGAAAGTGAATGTTGGCTGTTTAATGCATAACTAGCAATGTCTATTACAGTGGTTTAGAGATGATTTTAAGAGACGATGCTTGTTTGATTTTTTTAGGCCAACACAGGGAGAACAAGCCTGAAAAGAGTGGGCATGTAAACAGTCAGTATAACATTCAGCTGGGGAAGGACCAAGCAGAGTTTAATTCAAGTGAACATTTGATACGTGCTAGGAGCTTTTTATATACCATCTCATTTAATTCTCACAAAATCCTGGGGAGGGAGGCATTATGCTTTACCATAGACCAGAAAACTTAACTCCAAGAGCTAAGTTCCTGGGTTCAGGTCACATATTTGGTAAAGGGCAGATTTGAGATCCTAATTCATGTAACTCTGACAATCATTCCAGGTTTTTTTTTGTTCGTTTGTTTGTTTTTCCCCAGAAAGAGCTTCTTTCTCCAAAATGTTTTGTAAAACATTTTGTAAAACGCATTTGTAAAAAACGTGTGAATGTGGCTCAAAGAGAATTAGACCAGCATGAGCTTGAGATGCAATTACTAAAATGTGCTAGACCATTTGAGCCCCAGACTGTGGTGCTAGCTGGGCCAGGCACAGTTGGAAGTTCTTTAAATATAGGTAGACATCTTGATAATAGATGCTACTTTCTCTTATTCATTTTATGGGCCAAGGCACAGACAATTAAGCCGTGCATTAAGCTCACATAGCTGGTATATTGAGTGGCGAAGATTTACCTTGTGTCTATCAGACTCCAGGGTCCAACTATGCAGTGCTGCCTCTGAAGAGTTCCTCATCATCACTGTGAGCTCTGGGATGTTTTCTTCAACCATCTGTGCTCCTGGGAGCCCACTGGGTATCCCCACACTGGTGTACGATGTCTTCACAGCACATGCGGGCAGGACTGCCACCCTCCATCAGGAAAGAACCTATATTAAGAGATGAGATGTACAAAAACTCACATTAGAAGGAGCTGAGAAGGACAAAAGATTTTGAGGAAAAGAAGATAAATGAAACCCTAACAACTTAATAGTTCATTGCAACAAATAAACAAGCAAACACAAAATTCTTCCAATTAAATTCTTCCATTTAAGGAGAAATATAATCACTCATGTTTTAAAGTTTATTGCTGATAACCAGCCACTTTGGGAGAAGAGAATGGCAAATCCTTTTAGTTTTGAGGTATTGAGTGCTCCCATTTGAGTTCAGTTCCAAGAGGTTTTAACTAGAACCGTCTCCTCAGAATTACTGTTTGGGATTCTGTATGAATCTGGTGTATTTCCTAGCTGTATTCAGCAAGACAAGGCAGCTATAATAAAGAACGTAACATAATTCAGAAACGTAAGAAAATAGGTTAGCTATGCTTGCAGGAAGAAGGAGCAAATGACTTTTTTTTCCATGTCATTGGGAAGTACTAGATGTCAATTCCATCAACACAACTCCTGACAGTAGCAGCAAAATCAGTTAATATGAATTTTTGTTTCCATGATAGTTTTCAAAAGGCCAGATCAAGGTTTAGATGATGGTTGGTGTTAATAAATCTATTTGTCCAACATAATATTTAATACTCTGGTCCACATTTTATATTTAATGTTCTTAAAAGACCATAGCTGACAGAATGGGTAATCACTGTCATCAGAAGAAACAGAATAATAGCAAAATAAGTAAATAAATAAATAAGCAAACAGACAAGTGTATAGTAAGGTAAAATTGCCCTTAAGATTGGGGCTGTGTCTTTATGAGATAGGAAAAGAAAAAGCAAGGCAGTTTTGAGGGCCTGTGGAATCAATCCTGGCAATCACATTGAGGGTAAGATGAGTGAGAAGGTTAAGTTGTGTTGAGGGTGGAGAGGTGAGTTTTTCTCTCATCTTTAAGGAGGGGTTCACAAATTTAAGGGGAAAGAAAGAGAAAGTATTGATAAAAGTCCAGATGAAGACCAGCCTCTTACGTGACAGTATTCATATTATAGTCACAGTGTAGTTTCTCTGTAAAGATTTTCGCTTTGATCTTTCTCCCGCTAGAACAGCAATTCACAATTGAACCATTTGAAATAATCCACATCAAAATAAGACACAGGGTGTCACTCCCCAGGCCACAGAGAGCCAGTGCTGGGTGGAGTGAGACAGAGAGTCCAGCCTTTGTGGTCATGTTCTCAGCTGATTAAACTCATTCAGGGCTGGGCTGCTGGAACGAAAACAGAAATGTAACCTTCTGTCTTTTGTCCCATTTCATCTTTTTTGAGAAAATAGAAACATTTCTACTTACACAAGAAAAAAAGAAAATAGAAAAAACAGAGACATGTATATACACCTGTAATGTATACCTGTGTCTATGTATGTATATATACTTACATGTGTGTACATAAGAGATTAAATTTATTTGTTAACATTACTAAGGGAAAAAAATAAAAGGCTGAAGATTTTACTACTGTAAGTTAATAATATAATATAAAAACATAACTAATACTAATATTTGGGTTTTTTTAAAAGGATGGCTTGTTTCTCTTTCCTAAACTAAACTGTAGCACTGAAACCATGATAATTCAATTCAAAAAGTTTCACAATAATGATCAGTATAGGTAAAAATATTAAGAAAAATTAAAGTGACTCATTAGTTGCTGTAACTCTTACCTCTACTTGATGTGGCAGGAGTTTTCATAGAAATAATTCTTTTTTCCAGTTTAAAATGGAATCAATTTAGAGTTAATTTGAAAAATATTACCATTTTGAAAAAAATACACCAAGATATTATATCTTGTTTTTTTTTTTTTTTTTTATGACCAGGCCCTTGGCTTGGTGTTGCCCGCACCGGGCTCAGCCAGTGAGTGCACCGGCCATCCCTATATAGGATCCGAACCCGCGGCCTCGGCGCTCCCAGTGCCGCACTCTCCTGAGTGAGCCATAGGGTCGGCCCTACACCAAGATATTAACTGTAGTTATTTCTAGAATTAGAGATTATGTGTGAATCTTGTTTTCTTTTTGATATTCAACTGTGTTTTCCAAGTTTTGTCTGATGAGCCTGTGTAACTTAAATAATCAAGTAATTAAGAAACATTATTTTAAAATAATAAAATGCACAATATCATATTTTCATATTGAGAAAAAACATTTGTATTCAACCACATACAAGATTAATGAAAAAAATAGTTTATTTTCATTCAATAAATTACCTAAATTTAGAAAGCATAGAGACCACTGAATCAACTACTGTGTCGTAGCTGTAATTGTTTAAATAGCTGTCTTTATAAATTGCTCAATTCTTTATGTTTTCTACCCTCACCCAGAAAATTCAAGAACATTATTTTTTTTACTTTTCTGAGAAATAATACATTTTATTTGTATTAAAAAACAATTTAAAAAATCTTTTTCTGAACCTTGTGATTTTTTTTTTTATAGCAAAAACAAGCATTTTCCTTTTTTTATGTGCAAGATTTCTGTTTCCATTTGACAGGCATTTATTACATTTAGATATGAACATATATTCTCCAGGTTTAGTACTTACAGGGATTTTGTAAGAGTCTCACATACTGACTTCTTATAAATCGTAGAAACTTCTTCTGTCCTGGATCTGTGGTTTCCCACCACCAATCTGTTTTATTATTTTACCATCATTTAAAATCTCCTTATCTTGTAAGCACTTACAGAGACTCTCTCTAACTATAACTTGAGAAACAGATTAAGTTTGCTTTTCAAAGCCATTTATCATCAGAGATATGTTTTTGTTAGTGTTTTCCTTTGTAAATCATTTTATTATTGTAAGGTGCCTCTGGATCCTGGCATGATAATAGGCTATATAAATGATTTTGTCCTATATTTGTATTGTATGTACTTTATTGTAATAGCACTCTCGGGTCAAAAGCAGCCAATATTATTCCGATTAATTCCTGTCTAGACACTCATAAATTGTCCCTTAATTTGCAGAGAGAAAACGAAGTCATATGAAGCATAACCTTTCCTTGCTGTAGAAACTGCACCTGGTTTTTCTGGGCAAGAGGAAGCCCGCCTCTCTGTGTCCTTCAAAGCTGCAGGCCTCGCTGCTAGGAGGGTGAGTATCTTCTTTTCTGTGCTCAGCCCAGGTAGGCAGCCAAGGCCTGCAGTTGGCATGCTGCTCCTCAAAAGGAAAACACAAAGCCTAATCCCCCAACACAGTTTCAGACACTCATTTTATTTACTTATATTCATCTCCCCAGAAGAAAAAAAAAAGGAGGAGAAAATAGCTTGCTTAATCCCAATACTAACACAATATTGATTCACATTCATGTTCAGTATTTATTGACGTGCATGGCATGCAGTGGGGGCTATTACTCAGGCTACTGTGTTCGGGAAGTCACAATCATGTTAGAGAAAGAGATGAAGCACACAGTTTATACAGCCCTAATTTTATGTAATGTAAACCTTTCAAACATTGCACATGGGAGTGAAGATGTGTGCCCTAATGAAAAACCAAATGCATACCAAATGGATTTATCTTAAAGCTAATTATGGCTGAAGAATATCTGTCCTCAAAAGTCCACCATTATTTCTCAAACTTGTGTAATAAAATTAACTTCTCTGGCTTTGAGCAGCTTTCTGTATATCTCATTAACCAACTGTAAATGCATTTGTGCTTGAGAGCACAGTGCAGGGTTTTTGTTTTGTGACATCTAGTGTTCAGTGTTTTGAAATTATGCAGGTGCTGTGTAGTGCTCTAGGCTAACTATATACAGAGCTGGAGTATATATTGAACACCAGACAGCATATATGTATTACTAGCATATGGCCTCTGCAAGAAGAAAGCAATATGAAAAACACCGCACTCCTTTTTTTGGCCCCTTGGAGATTTTTATTGCCTAGTGGCAGCTGTATTTAATAAAATATTAGTAGCCACTTGAGGTTTAAAGGTGTAACACAATTCCATTTCAATATAACAATTCCATAAATTCAAGTATGAAACCTTCATAGAAGCATGATATAGCTATAATTAAAGAAAACTTGGTATGTGCTTTTGAAAAATCAAATGTAGGGCACATTGTACCTGTAGTGGATCTATAAAGTGGATTTGGGGTAATCATTCACATGTTTAAAAGTTGGAAATGATTCTAGAGACCTCTGTAACAGAGACTGATGGTTTAATTTCTGTTTTGTATTTTTTAATTGTTATACCAACAACACAGTAACCTGCCGGCTTTCTGCAAATAAGTTTTTTCCCTTCCCAATTATTTTCTTCATACCTCTTAAAGTTCTCCTTTTTTCCAGACATGTCAAATGTGTGAAAGTGTTTAGAATGCTGTCAAGCACCATTCAAATATCAAACATTATTGTTATTTGCAAGTTCATAAAGAAACAAAACACTGCCTTCACCACCTTGCCCAATCTCTCTCCTGACATAGGGACCCAGAGAGGCAGATGCGTTGGTCAGGAAAGAGTAGGGTGGATGCCTTTATTAATGAATTCATCTAGAGGACATGGAGAGAGAAACAGTCCTTTTCAGGAGGGAGGTTGTACCTTTATAGATACCCAGCCAAGAACCTAGAGGAAACAGCACATGCAAAAGCTCACAGCCTTGAGAGAACCTGGTTCGTTAACAGTAAATGAGTCTCTGAGTGTGGCCAGAGCACAAGCAGAGGTTGCAATGGCCTCCTGAAAGCTTCATCCAGCCGCAGAAGAGTTTTGATGGCCTCACACAGTTTATTTAAAATGATATTTAATTGCTTCAGATTGTACATACTCTCCCCAGTTTACCACAGTCCCCTCCCTGTGACTTCCTGTCAGCTTGTCCCTGCCCGATCACCCAGGAGACAGTCTAGGTCATGACCCGGGATATAAAACATGGGGGAAGGGAGGACTGGGGAGGGCACATGTGCAAGAGTCATGGGGAGTGAAAGGGTGACTTGATGCCACACTGAGGCAACAGAGCTCACGGTGCATGCAAAGGGAGGTTTTGAAAGGGTTCTAAGCATGGCAAAACTTGGGCAGTGCAGAGAATAGTATGGAAGGGAGGACAGGGGTCCAGCCCCAAAGCCTTGTGAAATATCCCCAGAGAGCAGATGAGAGACAGACTAAAGTCAGCATCAGGGACATGGGGAGGTTCAGATTTCTGTCTGTGTTAGTGAAACAGAACAAATAAAAATTTCTACTGCACTAAAAGGAAAACCTGGAGGTTAAGGAAAGTCTCATATAACATCAACTATCAAAGCTTAAGTATAACAATGATAAGGAACGAGTTACAGAGACGGAGAAGCCAATCGGAGAGGAGTGATGGTGGGTTTAGTGTTGGTGAGGTGTCAGGCGGAGGTCATCAGCACAGGCACAGTGTGGAATTCTGGAGAGTGTTCTTGTCTGGAGACATGAATTTGGGTGAGATGGATGGGAGGCCATGCAGGGACTAATATCTCTTAGGAAAAGAACATTCGATGTGAAGAGAAAGAAGCCAAGAAGGTGCCCTGGGAACACCAACGTTCAAACATTGAGCAAACGAGGAAGAAAAAAACAGAAACTGAAAAGAATCAAAAAGAAGGCAAAGAATCAAGAGCGAGGTTCCAAGGAGATACAAAATATGGTGCTTCATATTACCATCCTGTGCAATAGCAGAGAGGATTTGTAGAGGAAAGGGTGCTCTCGTCAATAGCTTCTTTATTTCTTCCCGTGAGAATTTTTTATTTATAACTTACTTCCATGTCTAGCCACACACACAGGGCCCATTTCAAACATATTGAGAACTGTTCTTTTCTGAATAAGCTAACCCAAAACTGCCTCCTTGTTTTGAAAGGCGTTTTATTCCTGTTGTGTGTTGACTTGATTACAATGTTGTAAGTGACCCTAGAGCTTGTGTATTTTCCTGTGAATGCTATGATAATGCTGGAGCTCAGGAAATGGGACTTGAGAAACTCAGAATTTAAATCAAGATGAACTTTAAAATGTAGAATTTGAACCAAATTGGAATCTCTAATCCCAGGAAAGAAGAATCACATGCCCCATCAGGTCAGACTGTGTTTGCAGCAAACTTCACCAAATGCAGGTCAGGAGCAGATGCTGCTGTTGCCATAGTAACTTCTGAGCTCTGTGTGTGTGTGTGTGTGTGTGTGTGTGTGTGTGTGTGTGTGTGTGTGTGTGTGTGTGTGTGTGTGTGCGCGTTCTACTTTGCTTCTGTGGTTCCAAAGTAAGATAAATGTTGCTAAAAATTTAGTGTTTACTGTTTCTTCTACCAACAGCTTGGAGGAAAGTGCATATCAAATCTTGCTTTGAGGACAGTGCTTTTTTTTTTTTTTTTTTTTTAATGTATTAAGACATGATGGAATTATTTAATTACCTTTGCTAGCAAGTTTACAGACAAGCATACCCCTATCATATTGCATATCCACAAATAGGATTATTTACATCCAATCTAAAGAGTGCTGACTGGTGTCATTGGAAGCTAAAGCTGTATCAGCATTTAAATTCCCACTTTTCTGGGCAAAAACCCAACTGAATGATTCAATTAAACTCGTTATGTTATATATTATCCAGAAGTTCACAATATAAAGTGATTCTCCCAGTCTGAACCCTGCCTTTACGATTGCAATTTGGTAGCAAGACAATTTCCAAGGACTATTTTACTTGAACTGCAATGAAAACGTCAGGCCATAACACACTTTTTGATGTGGGTTTTATGAACGGCACTCCAAAATCAACCATTATTTCAAGCACATGCAATAAATAACCTTCATTATTCATCAGAGTGTAAATATGCATTCGTGTTTGCAAATATGGTGGTTTCCTGAGCAAAGCAGCCAGCAATCAACAGCTCCTTCAGTCATTTAAGGAGGTAACAAATGGACGTCAGCCTCTTTAATTGGTAAAGACCAGCTCCAGAGTAGCTGAGACACAGACAGCTCATTCTGCAGCAGAGATTTTGTTCATCGCTCTGTGCCCAGTGCCTGGGAGAGTGTCATATTGTAGACCCTCAATG
The DNA here is from genome assembly GCF_027409185.1 of Cynocephalus volans. Taxonomy (NCBI): domain Eukaryota; kingdom Metazoa; phylum Chordata; class Mammalia; order Dermoptera; family Cynocephalidae; genus Cynocephalus; species Cynocephalus volans. The sequence continues at coordinate 47,800,527 of NC_084462.1, forward strand.
AATAAGTATTAAATGAATGAGATTTAAGTCCCATACCCTAGTGCCTTATGGAAATGTAGTTTTTCCAATAATTTTAAAGGAATTTATTTTCTGTTTTTTTTTTTTTTTTTTTTTTTAATGATCAAACCCAAAGAACTCTTGTAACAGAAATAATCTATTAGGTAGATTTAACATATTTTAGTCCTGGAATGCTAGAGCATTTTTTTTCTTTAAAGACACTGTTGCCCTCTGCCTAACATTATCTTTTGTTTTTTTCTAAGACAAAGTCAAAAATATTTATACTAATATTCCAAAAGTATATAAAGGCAAAAATAGTATGTAAACCACTTTGAATTACTAAATCCAAAATGTCCAGTAGAGCCATTTGAGTAATTGGCTTCTAGTATTGAGGGGAGACACGTCTGTGAGCACTTGACACTCCTACCTCTTTCTGTTCCAGACCTCTCAGATGAGATTCTTTGCCAATTAAATACTTCTCGCTGCTGCTGCCTACTAGGCTGGCAGAGATATCTCCAGTTCCTGTGTGTGGTTCTGTAACATCACCTCTTCACTAGAATTATGTTCATTCCTTTGTTGGTCTGGGTACTTATCCATGAAAATTTACTAAGTGCTCACTATTTACTAAGTGCTTTGCTATGTGCTAGGTACTTGGGATACAAATATGAATAGCTCTGTTTTGGGCTGAATGTTCGTGCCCCTCCCCCCCAAAAATTCATATGTTGAAGCCCTAACCTCCAATGTGATGGTACTTGGAGCTAGGGCTTTGGGGAGGCAATAAGGGTTAGATGAGGGCAGGGCCCTGGTGATGAAATGACAACTTTATAGAAAGAGACATCAGGGAGCTCTCTCTCCTCCTCCCCACCATAGGAGCACACAGCAAGAAGGCAGCCGTCTGCAGGCCAGGAAGAGAGTCCTCACCAGGACCCAACCATGCTGGCCCCAATGTTGGACTTTCAGCCTTCAGAGCAATGAGAAAACAATGTTTGTTTTTTAAGCCACCCAGTCTATGGTATTTTGTTATCGTAGTCCGAACAGATGAAGACAAACTCTATAGTAACTCTGTATCTCAATGCCAGGGGCTAATACATAACATCAGCCATCTTCACTGTAGTAAGTAGAGCAACCCCGGAGCAGGCACAGATGAGTGAATGTTTATGTTAAGTTTGGTGCTTAAAAGAGAAATTTGGTGTATTACATTCCAGGCAGAGAATGCAGCATATGCAAAGGCCTGGTGACATGGAATAGTGTGTTGCATTCAAAGGACAGTTATTTGTCAGAGTAGTTGAGGTGTAGGAGTGGTCAGACCACAGGTGAAGCTGGAAAGACAGGCTAGAGTCAGAGGATGAAAGGCCATGAATTCTCTGCTAACGAGTTTAAGCTGCATCTCATAAAACAAAAACAAGAACCCCCAAACCAAAACAAGACAAAACAATAAGCAAAACAAAACTAAAAAACTCAAGTTACTGAGGATTCTTAAGCAATCAAGGGATCAGATCAAGTTTTTAAAAATGATCTGCAGCAGCCTGGAGCAACACAGACGACAAAGGCTAGAAAGAAGGCTGTTTCACTAGTATGTAGGAGAGAGAAGGTCAGGAAAAGGAGCAGACAGACTTGTGTTGGGTTCTCCAGCACTGGCCTTTCCCACAAGACAGTGCACCGGCAGTCTACCTTCTCCTGCATACTAGAAGATTCCCTGATCCCAAGCGTCTCTTTTGCCAGCATAGCTGACAATCCCACTGACTCTCACTCAGATTAGTTCAAGAAATAAAGATTCCTTTAAACAAAACTAAACAAAAACAGGTTTCTGGAAGGAATGGCACACTGTCAATGATAACACTTTACATCAGCTGGGGACGTTTCCCAAAGTGTATTCTATGGAACACTAGTGTGTATCAGATGTTAATACTTATTACATTAACCATTGACAAAAGAAAGGATTTGTGATGAAATTGCTCAGGGGGAATCTCGGGGTCAAACAGGTTTATTTGCTGTGAGACTTTCAAGCTTCTGTTTCCAAATGTGCGTCGTGGATCTCTCAAACAGGGATAGAGTATGTGGTGTTTCTCAAGAGTATTGGGCTGCAGCAACTTTTTCACAGAGTTTCTCCCATGATTAGGGTTTTTAGGGACAACTTTAGGAAATTTCGATATACAGAGAGCTTTATAGCTAACATTGCTTCATTTGGTCCCCTCAAGAGTTTTGCACTGTGGGTGAGGCCAACATCATTGTGGACATTTTAGCAGAAAGAAGCTAAGGATCAGTGGAGCTGGTGCCTCTTCATTCTCACAAAGTTCTCAAGAGGAAGAACTGGGACTTATAAACCACCCCCCTGACTCCAGGTCCAGGATCTTCCAGCTATGCACAAATGCCATCACTGCCACAGCTGGAAGCAATGTGCTGAAGGGCCACATGGGCAACAGGCAAGCAGGGCTCAGGGTAGTTGGTGTAAAGAGGTAAAGGAAACAAAGAGTGGAAAGAGTCAGACGTCTATGTAAAATCTTGGAAGGCTGTCATGAAGTGAGGGACATAATGGGACCACTGGTGTCTAACAGGGAGGTCAACAGGAGAATGAAAATGTTCTCAGTACAAATGATACCTCAACATTGTCAGGAGCCACCATCAAGTAAGGTGGACCTGGTGGTGGTCCAAGGGTCCTTATTTCTTTGTTCATTCATTTATTCATTGAACAAACACTTATGAGTTCATCAGAATTCAATCCTAGTGTCCCCTCAGCCTGGAAATGGTGACGTATCCCCATAGCTCATTTGACTATTTCAGGAGACTTCTTCAAGCTGAGTACTCTACCTGGCTATACAGCACTCACAGTATGAAGTCACCGTATTCTAAAACAAATTCACCCAAATTGGATGAGGAAGATTGTCGGTCCTTAAAAACTAACGCCGCCTTAACTGACATTACATGCGGTGCCATTATGGGCCCACAAGGGCGTATTAACGTGGCAGCCTAAGATGGCGCCAGAAGTAGGGTGGGAGTGTCTGCAGGAAACTTGCTTTAGCCCTTATTGGCCAAATACACTCTTTCACGCTTACGAACACTGCGTGATTGCAATAGCTAGGCATTGAGACAGGATGCATGCTCTCATAACCTTTAAGCTGATTGGAGGACGTAGAAACCTCCCTTCCCCATTTGCCTTTAAAAGCAAGTGCTTGTGTGATAATAAACGGAACTGCTGGACAGAACCCATGCCGCATCTGAGTGTCCTTTAACGGGCTGGTTGGGGCCGGTGGCTGTGCTCACCTCTCTTCACGGCTCTCTTCCCCCGTCTCCTTCCAACGGGAACCAGAGGGAAAGAGGAATCCAGGCCATCTACTCGCCCACCAAAGGGACACCTAGGCAAAGACTGATAACGAAGCTAGGGCTGTTCGGGCCGGCTGGTGGCTGACCCGACAGAAGATTATTCTATATTTATCCAAAACTGAAAGTGTAGCTTGGTATAACATAGATCATGCCCAGCAACTCTCACTAGAATACCATTGACAAGGCAGTCATTCAACATTATAGAGCACCTACTATGTGCCAGATGTATGCTAAGTACTAGGGAGAGTGGTGTGCAAAAGAGGCTTGGCCTCTGCCTTCATCAGAGATTAGAATACACTAGGGAAGGAAGGCAATTGTGGAATAAATCATTTTAAGTGATTGAGTAAGTAATTTAAAAGGAAAACATGCTCCAAAAAACAAATACCAGGAGCTATGAGAAAGCATAAAAAGAGGTCCACAATTTTCTGTAACAGGGGTGGTCAGGAACAGCTCCATTGGTTTTCTTAAGCTCACTTGGTTTGAAAACATCTGCAAAATGAGGTGATTAGACCACAGCAAAATTCTTATAAAGGGTCTTCCACAGAAAATGCTCCAACATATTTGGGAGTCACCTGGATTATACAAAGTTCAGCTGGCTTTTTTTTTTCAACCAAAGGACGTGTTGGACTTTAGAGTGTTAATATGTATTATACATCTCAAAGAGAAGCTCTAGGGTAGAGTGGCTCCCAAAATTTACTAGAAAAAATTTTCTGCCAGAGTGTTTACAGCAACAGTATTCCAAAGAATATAATTTAGAAAACATTGGAGTAGATATCTAAGTTCTCTGTCAGTTTTAAAATTCGATTATTATGTCTTAGCACATGTTTTAGAAAAAAAATAATAATCCATCAATCTCATATAGGGAAGATTGGATGGATGGACACTGGGAGCTGGTGGATATGGCCGCAGATGTACGGGAGAAATCCTGACAGTCTAAACTCAGATGGAATGGACAAACAGGGCTGGGTGTTAATTAAATAGACAGTATAGAAGAAAGGAAAAATACAACAGTAATATGCACCTAGGGGACCACCAAAGGTTATTTTAGAACACATCATGTAGGTATGTGTCATTTGATGAATTAACATGGAGGGTCAAAGAGGTACCATTTATAAAGGGAACTTTCTGGAGTGAACATATCCAGAAGAATTCTGAGTAAACTGCGCTGCCATTAGAAGGGAGGTAGAGCAGCACATTTCTTTTTCAAAAAAAGCAGATGAGAATGGCAGAGAGCTCTGGTCTCTGCTGAGGGCCCACGAGTGTCCCTTATCCACTGCAGTGTGGCTGCTAGTCTTACCTGCTTTTGGCCCCTTGAACATATCCTTCCTTTTGTAATATTTGTAGCTTTTATTACAGCGCATGGCTAGGAGCGTGAATTTTTTTTTTTTCTCTTGAGATCCTTCAGGTTTTAAATCCTTCACTTAAAAGATCCTTCTTGTATCTCTTTGCCAGTGAAACTTTACCAACTCTTTTAGTTCTATCTCAGATTTTATTTCCTCAATGAAGCCGTCTGTCAGAACTCCAGCCAACCACAATATTGTCGCATATTTACTGTCCAGTCACACCTACTGTGCAGTATAATTTTTCTGTACGTTAAGGCGGTCATTTATAGTCAATTGATTGTTTCTGTGTTACTTTACATTGTTCTCTCATTACTTCATGGATTTTAGTAACTCTGCCCAAGAAGCTTGTGTTCCTGTGAGTAGCACATCGCTAGATATTCAGTAGGTCTATGATTGAATGCAAATTAACAGATGTTTATGCAGTAATTGCTAGGTATTAGACCCATTTAGATGCTGGGTCAGGGGTTTAGAATATAAAAAGAAAAAACAAAACAATAACAGAGTATAAACTCTACTCTCATGGAGTTTAAATTTATGTAGAAGTTATATATAAGGAATGACTGTGAGTAAATGAAACAAACAAGACAAAACATATTAATTGCTACACCAGAAAATTTTTAATGAATTTTCACCGTGGTCTAGGGAAGGAAAATGTCATATCCGGTTGGGAAGCCTGGAATGGCTCTGACCTCATAAGTCTTTAACCTTGAATCCTGTCTATGAGACTAAATGTCCCTTCAAGCTTGTTCATGACCTCCTTAGAGCAAATATGAACTCTGAAAGTATAAAGTGTAGCACTAGATCCTACTTACCATGATCAAATTAGAAAGTTTTATATCAGAAATTATGTCATTTAAGAATCATTAATTTCAAGGTCAGTTTCCTTTTAAATCATACTTAGATTTTTTTGTTCATTTGTGCAATCTGTTTTGCTAGGTATTTTATTCCACAATAATTTTACTCTCAGTTAATTGAAATCTATTGTTAAGTAATTCTTCATGAGAATAAAGCAACCGGTGAGTTTTCTGAGTTGTGTGTGTGTGTGTGTTTAATGTATAGACATTATTTTGCTTTCTAAAAGCAATGACAACTTGACTATAGTGTTGTGACAGTTCTTTTATCTCCATATCCTAGAAACTATGCCATTGTCTTCTGGCTTTTAGAATTGCAGAGGAAAAGCATGATGCCAAACTGATTTTTGTGATTACTTACAAAAATAAGTGATTTATATTTTCTTCCTGGATATTTGTGGAATTCTTTCTTTATCCTTTTAATTACTGTTTTAGCCAGTTTATGTAGTTATTTAATCTTTGTTTAATCGATTTCCTTTTGTACACAAGATCCCCTTGGAATCTATATATTCAGAACTTTCTTCATTTCTTCACATTTTGTTTTTCTATAATTATTTCTATTATTTCTGGGTACTTTTTTTTTGTTTGTTGTTTCAATTTTATTTTTCTGCTCTTCTTTTTGTAAATACCAATTATGAGAGGATTGGCTGTCCGATAGACTTTTTTATAAATTCCAAGTCTTTATACTTTTCCTTTGTATTCTAAGTAAGAATTCCAACACAGGATCAATTTTCTTGCAGATTAATGTTTCATTTTAATTGTTCTAATGAAAATTTTGCTTCTGACATTGCATTTTCTGTCCCTTTAGAGTCATTTTCTCTTTTCATATATGCTTCTCTTTTAGCAAGCTTTTTTTCTTGAATAGTTTATTTTCTTTTTAGCCTCCCATTTCATAGTTCTATGTTTTCTAGTGTTATTTTGTAAGCATAAAGTAGATATCATATAAAATTAGTTATTTTTCTTATAACAAGTTTTTTTTTCTTAAAATATCATTTTAATATCCTCTGCGAGTGCTTTGTTGCCCTTCCTATAGGCTACCAAATCTTTCAACAGTCGTATTTTGTTTTTTTAATATACTTTCCATTTAGTAACCTAAAATGAGATGTCCATAACCATGTGCTGCCCGTGAATCTTATGATTTTTAATTTTATAATGCCCAACTATTTTCAACTAAAATTATTCTAGTGGAATGCAGAATAGGTAATGCAAAGTAACATTACCTACTCCCTGATCTGGAAGTCTGGGGGAAATGTGTTGAGGGCCTGAACTCTGAGAAATCCTAGAATTTCTTCTTCTATACTGTTATAGTCTGAATGTTTTCTCTCTTCAAAATTCACATGTTGAGATCCTAACCCCCAAAATGATGTCATTAGGAGAAGTGCCTTTGGGAAGTGATTAGGTCCTAGGAGTAGAGCCCTCATGAGTGGGATTAATGCCCTTATAACAGAAATCCCAGAGAGCTCCCTTGCCCTTTCCACCATGTGAGGATACAGTGATAAGACAGCCATCTAGGAAAGAGGACAAGAGCCTTCATCAGACAACAAATCAGCTGATGCCTTTATCTTGGACTTCCCAGCCTCCAGAACGGTGCAAAATGCATTTCTGTTGTTTATAAGCTACCTAGTCTATGGTATTTTGTTGTAGCCACCTGAATGGACTGAGGCTGGTAAAATGGCATCTGTGGAACAGAAAATCCTATCTATCTTTCTTGTAAACTTACCCTCTATGCCACTACACAGTGTGGCTATGGGGACTTTCGTCCTTGTGCTGCTTACCATAGCACCAGGAAGAAGCCACATATCACATCATACTGCCAGCCATAGACCTTGCCATCTTCCCTTACATAACCACAGAATGACGTCTAGACCATCTCACAGCATTAGCTGCATTGATCAGGATTCCTGGGTGGATGCAGGCTGCTGACAGTTGGCCTGCCTTCTACAAATGGGAAGTGTTGATGGGATTCTGTGAGGGCTTCTCTACCTACTCATTATGACACTGTGGTCCTCTCTCAGGAAGGAGAGCCATGAGTGGGCTCTCAAAGTCTTCCTTCAGTCTCTTTTTATACCTGTGGCATATATAGCAAGCATTCCTCTGTTTTGCAAACTTCCTATCATGTCTGCCTCTGTCTCCATGGATGATGCAGGATCCTCCCTAGTTAGGAAACTTTGATGATTTTACTAATAAATTTGGTGAGCAGCAGAGTGGGGGAAAATTAGATATTCAACATTAAGTGACCATTTTAACCAGAAATATACCCATTGGTTTGTTACATCCTTTGGGACCAAAGAGAATAAACCTATTCTTCCCTCTATATGGTAATTCTACCAAAAATAGAAGACAGCTTTTATGAATATTCATCCAGACCCAGAACTTCACTTCTCTGAGTGATATGGGCTCATGCTCTGCCCATGGTGTGGACTGGAATTTTCTCCCATTTTAGTGTCTTGTTCCAGTGTTTCTATGTGTCCCCTGGGATGTAACACACATAAATGAACACAACACTCTGATCACTACCTGACCAGGGCTTAAGGAGGATAAGCACCTCTTTAAACGTACTAGCTCTACTTCTGTAATGAACAGCAACACTGTTATTAGCTTACGGGGTGTCACATCATATAGTGGACACTTACTGCTCATTTTTCATGATTGAAGCCACTAATCTCTCCAAAGAGGCTTGGAATAAGCCTCAAGTTTCTCATCCAGCAATTTCAGGCCTTTTACTTCTTTGGATGAAAGTGCAGGACCTTCCATTTTTTCCACTTACACTACTGTATATTTTAGCCCATCATTTCTACCCATTCACATTCTCTCATTCACTGCATTCACAATCCTTTCTGGGTTTCATGTAAAACATTTTTTATCATGGTGTGTATCATCTTTCTGATCCTGGATAGAAATAGGGAACAAGACAACGCTGAGCACAGGGTGCCCATGACAGCCCTCTAGAAGCATCTTCCCTCAGTGACATCAATGCACTAACGAGCCATATCTGGGAACAGATTTTCAGCTAAGTCCAGGACCCTCTGTGTGTGTGTGTGTGTGTGTGTGTGTGTGTGTGTGTGTGTGTGTGTATATATAAAGATTTGGGAGCTTCCAAACATCATAAAAAGAAAATGCATCCCTTTTTTTTTTCAACAAGAAGCAGTATGAAATAGCTTAGGTTACAAGCATGGAATCCCAGAATGTCGTCTCTGTGATCAGTGTCCACGATCTCTCTGGGATTTGTCACAAACTGATCCAACTCAAAAGTTTATCTGGAAAAATTAAGCTCTCAAAGAAATCCTGGCAGTCCTCTACTTTTTCCTGAATTTCAGGGAGCGATTTTGATTTGTGATCTCTTAAGTCCGTAACAATTTGCTATTTCTAATTTATTGCTTCATTTGTGACTGCTGCTACGGCAAGGTAAATTTATTCTGATTTGCACAACCTAGGTCCTTCTTCTGACAGTGACTAATTATTACCTGAGTTAAAATAATGAAAGTGTCGGAAAGTGTCCGAATGCAATTTGTTAGGAAAACATGTGGCATGCTGTGTTACCCCAGCCCAGAAAAGCCTAAGTGATCAGAAACCATGGAGAATTAAGATTTTTTTCTTCTCAAAGGTTATAAATCAATGTAGAAAATTTTAGAAACTTCTGCAGCAAAGAACTGAATTTGGTGAAACAAGGAGTGCTTGTGGGCTATTAAATATCTTATATTTTAATAAAAGTAACTCTTTAAGTGAATCTACCATAAAGTTACATGATAACAACTTTAAGGTAGTAAAAAGAACCAGCATTTATTGAATGCCTACTATGTTCTTGACTTCACTGCATGTTAGGCACATTATTAGCTTCATCTCATTCCAGAACAATGCCATATGGGCTCATTTTATTTTTTCTTATTTTATTCTCCAATATACAGAGACTCAAAGTTTATGTAATTTTTCCCAGGACATAGCTGGTAAGTATTTGAGCTATGTTTCAAACACAAATTTCTCTGATTTAAAAGCTTCTCCTTGTTCTGCCATACCAAGATTCCACTTAAAGTTGATTTTATTTAACATGTGCAGCAATTAAAAAATATAAAATTATCCAGTGGAATTCTTTTTCATGAAGCTACATGTTTGGAACCACATGTATATGTAATAGAACTAATTATTAAAATAAGGAGTGATAAATACAGACTGAAATGATTAATAGAAATTGGTGGAGAAACGAAATAGCTAAAGAATTCTTCATTTGTATCATATCCAAAAGCAGTGTCTGGCCCAAGGCTGGATTCCTTCTGAAGACTAACTGCTCTGTAATTTAGTTACTCAATCTCCAAATATATATGTATGTGTGTGTGTGTGTGTGTGTGTGTGTGTGTGTATTTAATTTTAAGACTTATTCTCTTCAAAGATTTATGACCCAAATATGTTAGACATGTCAGGATTTTTCCAGGTAAAATATGTGTAATCATGTTAATTATTGTAATGAAGAACATAAGTTTCCAAAAGGAGATTCATTTAAATTAATGGTTTAATTTTTATAGGCACAATAAATTTATAAAATGCAGTAACTAAATTTTGGCAATTTTAAACTGTAATAAAATAAAGATATGTTTATGTTGGAAGCTCTGCTTTTTCATGTTAAAATCTGGGTAAGTTATTAAAATGAGCACTTAAATATTTTACAGGTTAAGATACTTTTGCTTACGAGTCCTATGAAGAAACCTATACTGTTACTTTTAAGCACTGCTTTAATTATATTCCATATTTTGTGTTCAATATTATTAACCAAATATTTTTAAAGAACTATTGTAAGGAGTGCTCATACAAAGAAAGGATTTCTTAATCTGATTATGTTGATAGTTATAAACAATTTTTAAAAAAATCATTTCTGCAGTGTTTACTGACACAGTGCTAAGAACTGTACTAGAGTGATTAGACAGGAACCACTTCAGCACACTACACTGACACCTGTCTGGGTCTCATAACCTTCAAACTTTATTAGAGGATTCTCCCTGGAAACACAGTTAATCAAAAACATTCTCTGTAGCAAAAGTGCTTTTCAGCCCAAATGTCCATTGATGGATGAATGGATAAACAATATGTGGCATATACATGCAATGGAACATTATTCAGTCCTAAAAAGGAAGAAAATTCTGCCACATCCTACATGGATGAACCCTGAAGACGTTATGCTAAGTGAAATAAGCCAGACACCAAAGGACACATGCTGTATGATTTCACTTATATGAGGTACCTAGAGATGTCAGGTTCACAGAGACAGAAGATGGAATGGTGGTTGCTGGAGGGTGGAGGAGGAGGGAACGGGGACTCCTTGCTTGATGAGTGCAGTGTTTCAGTGAGGGAAGATGAAACGTTTCTGGAGATGGTTGGTGGTGATGGTTGCACAACAATGTATGTATATTTAATGCCATTGAGCTGTATTATTAAAAGGGCTAAAATGGTACATTTTTTATTATGTATATAATATCATAATAAAAAATAGCTGATTTTCAGTTTAAGAAACGTATGCTCTGATGGAGTCTTCTCTAAAATATATTTGCTTGTATGGACGAGTTAGGATGGAGGGGAAGCAAGGGAAATTTTAAAAGCAAGGCAAAGTGTGTTTTTAAAAAACAACCACTATTTTTTTGAATAGGTAATATATGCAAAAGATAAAAATGCAAAATTTTCAACAGGGTACATGCGAAACTTAAGTTTCTCTCACTTTTTAGTTCTCTTCTGACTGGAGGCAGCATTATTAGCAGTTTTTGGTATAGCCTTCCAAGAGATTCTCACATAAATATATGATTATTTAACCAAGGTTGTTTTTTTCTTTTTTAAAAAAACATGTATGGTAGGGCTTCTTGCTTTCTTCACATAAAAAATCTTGGAATTGGAAATTCTTTATTTATAATACTGCCTCATTCTTTTTAACTGCTGGACACTATTTCATTTTGTGAGTATACCAGAACTTATCTGTCTCCTATTGATGAATATTATAATTTGTTTCCAACACTTTAGAATCATAGGTGATTCTTCTGTGAATATCATTTTGTACCGTGTAGAAATAAAGATATTTTAATAAACATGGCAATGAGGAGTTATGGCTTCTTGGATAAAATATCAAAAGTTACAGCTCAATCTATCTGGAGGGAAGGACAAAGGAGGTGTCTCCATCAGAAGAAGAGTTAGAAACTTGGAATGTGAACTGAGCTATGATAGGGACAGGCAGCGGTATAAATAAAGAAAAAGGAGAAAGGGATTTAACCAACTTTCAAAGAGGGAAACATTTAAGACTTGGTGACAAAAGCATGGGAAATGGTAGTTTAAAGTTTCAAGGCTTAAAGACCTTGGGAATCTGGGAAATTCAGTACGGTACCACATTTACTGAATAGGTTCCAATGTGCCTGGGCTATGCTCTAAATGGACAAGGAAAGAAAATTGTAAGTCTGCATGAGCTTTTGGAACTTCTTTAAAAATCATTATGGTAGGCACACAGAGTCTAGAAAACATGTAAGTCTGTGAGAATCTGAACAACCTCTGTTTTGACAACTAATGAAAGTTCTGTGCACAGCATCTCACACACTGCGAGCTCTTGATAAAACTTTGTGGACAAACTGAACTTCGGTATGTGGAGGTAATGAACTCACAATAGTCTCCTTTTGCATCAACGACATAGAATAGTTTTCTTGGAGCTCTGAAGATGTCCACTCTCTATACTTTAGCAAACATGCATGTGGTACATTGTAAGTGAACCAAGAAAAGGCATGTTGAGTGAATGAAAGAAAGATGAAATGGACAGAGGCAATTACAAACATTAGTCACAGAGTAAGACAATGCCAGATTGAAGATGGTATCCCCACAAACAAGAAGGATTTATTTCAGGACACCAAATGGAGGGTATGAGTATTAGTCCATTTCTGTTGCTTATAACAAAATACCAGGAACTGGGTAATTTATAAGAAAATGAAATTTATTGCTTACAGTTTCAGAGGCTGGGAAGTCTAAAGTCCAGGAAACACACCTAGTGATGGTCTTCTTTGGTGGTGGCTTTACAGCAACGTGGGGGTCTCAAATGGCAGAAAATGGCAGAGCAGAAAGAGACTAACCTATCACATGCTCTTATTTTAATGCCCTCAGAACCACGCCCCTGACTACCCTTATTAATCCATTTACTAGGCATGGTTCTCAGAATCTAATGACTTCTTTCAGGTCCACCTTTCAATTACCATAATAGGATTTCCCACCCTCTTAAAAGTCACAGTGGGGATCAAGCTACTAATACCTAAAACTTGGGGGACACAATCCATACCAGTATGTTTATAGCAAAGCAGGAGATGCTTGAGGATTTCATAGGAAAAGTATGAGCTTTAGAGACAAACACACCTAGGTTTAAATCCCACATCACAAAAATAATACTGTTTGATTTAGGGCAAGTTGTTTTGCTTTCTAAGATTCAGTTTCTTTGCTTGTAAAATATATATAAAGAGACTTATTTTGTGTTCAATTAAAGAAGACAGCACATAAAATGCTGAGCACAGAGTCAAGTATATTCAGTAAATGTTACTTCCTGTCACATTCTTGTCTTATTGTTTCAAGTACTATTTCCAGGGTAAAATAATCACATTTGGAATTTGGTGGAAGACTGAAGATCTAAGATTCTTGGCAGTCTAGTGTGACATTCAGAGCATAAACTATGGAGCTTGACTGCATGAATCCTAATCCCTTGGTACCTAACAACCGTATAACTTATGTAACTACATGCTTTCTTTTCTGGTACCCCCAGGAACATAGAGATAACCAAAGTCCCAATTGATACAGTTACACGGTCAGAGAAAATCCTGCATGAGCAGTGCTTTTCACAATGTAAGCACTCAGAAAATGATACCTGATGAAAGAATTTATTGGCACATGAAGGAAGATGCTCCTATCCATTTGCTATATGTAAACGGGTTTGCTATTCTGCATTTAATTACCTGAAGAACTACAGAGAACTCTACAAATGAGTGTTCATTTAATTATTGTCTATAAATATGTCCAAATAGAATGCAAATCCTAGGTTCATAAACTTGTGGAATGTTAGCATAGGGAGGGAGAACCCCTCCCCCAGACATTGCGAAAAATATTCACATCTTTTCTTTTTTGAACAGCATGGTAAATAGAAATGAACTGGACAGTTCTGTTGTATTTAAAGTGTTTTAGCATACTGTCTAAAATCTGCTTTAACAGTATGATAGCTATTAAATATTTCCTCTGAGAACAGTTCTTATTATTAGATTACCTTATATGAGATGAGACGAGTCAATAAAGGATTTTTTTTTTCAACCTAGCTTGCCAATGGAAATATCTGTTTTTAAGTTACTCCAAGTCCTTCTTTAAAGGATGCTAGGAAAAATATACCCATGAATCATAAAATTGACAAGCCCTCAGGCTGCTGTGGACCTGGTACAAGAGATGCAAAGAACAAAGATAAAGGTGCACTACAGGTATGCAGGGATGGGGAGAATTAAGGATTAACAAAAGAAATAGCTAGTGGATGAGAGAGGCCAGGGAGAACAGTGTAAGTATGGTGCAAAACCAAAAACCAAATGGAAAAAAAAAAAAAAAAAAAAAAGCTCTTGAACTGGAGAGAAGAAAACAGCCCTTCAAATATTCAGAGGAAGAAGCCAGATGATTCTATTGCCTAATTGAGACTCAACTGGGCCAGAGGATGCTGGACTTTCACTCTTACTATTGCTCTTATTTTTCAGTTTAATCCATTTTCAGTCACAAAGGTTTCCTTCTTTTTTCTTAATTTCATATCATCACCAGTAACAGCTCACCTGTTTTAAAAATATCTTGACCTGAATAAGGAAAGTCTTTTTGGAATTAATTACTCCTCACGGGACAGTAAAGATACTTCCCTTAATTCACAGTTGGACTTCCAGGATAAAAGCAAAAAACAAAAAAACAAAACTCATAGCTCTCCCTTGCTGGTCAATCGAATAGGAGAGGGGAAAATATCTTGCACTCAAATATCATTTTGCATATAAAGCTTTTTCATATCTCACAAAACCAAATTCTTCTGTAAGATTGACATTTCAGAAGCGGAGGGAAGGTAGACAGGTGAACTCAGATCAAAATGGATTTTGCCAGCCTTCCACTTTAAAGGTCAAGGTTGCTGCAGACTAGTGTGTTTTTAGTCTAAAGCTCCTGACTTTATTTCCAGCATTCAGGAAATGCCCATGCACAAAAGGAAGGGAACTCTTCCCTTACTCTCTCTGAAACTTCAAACACCTCCTGATGAGCACATGTGTTCATGACAGCAAAGTGACTTCCTGAAATGTGTTCCATTCTTCCACCAGTGGAGGAAGTATGTTTAATTTATTAATTTTTGAATTTTGGACAACTCTGAAAAAAATGCAATGTGAGATAACCTTTCCTTCCAGTCTGTGTGGCTCCAGATTTCAGTGGTCAATTGTGCTCGATGTTTACGCATTCACCTTGCAGGATCATCTGGCCTGCATCTTCCTGCTTTCACCTGTTAGATGGTTTATTCTGCTGCTCTGAAGTGTGGTCTTGGAAAGCTTTAACCATCAGTATAAAGTGTATGCTTTCTGTCGTGTACGCAAACCTGAACTGATATGCACACGTCTGGCCTGGCTCTGATCACACACACTACACCCTGGCCACACATGGAGAATCCCCCGCACCTCTTGTCCTTGAGGAACGCATGGTCAATGAGGGGAATCACTTGTAAAAAGGTGAGGTTAGGTCTCCAGTCTTTGGGGAAGATGAACAATTTGTGTAAAAGTTCCAGAAAGTACTACTTTTATATGAACAGAGTCTAAGTACACTCAGATTCTTCACAGATGAGGGCTGTTTTAATTTTGACCTAATTGTTATAGATGCTCTCTTTCCACTGGCGTTTAATGTGACTTTAACTCTTATTTATGATATTTTAAATAGTCATGTAAAATTTCATATATTGTTATGGTATATTTTGTGATGTTTTATGATATATTACAATTATTTGTAATATTTAAAATATTACAAAATTACAATATACAATCTTGTGTGCTACATTACAAATATGCAAACACTATGTTACACATTGTGCATACCCACACCCACAGAAAGAGAAAAAGATTCTGTGTTTCTTGAACTCAAACAAGATACAAGTTAATGAAATGTTAATGGTGCAAGGGTGCTCTGAAATGATTAATAACCCTCAATTTTTAAAATGACTTAACCAGAACCTAGGGCACTCAAAAAGGTGGTCCAGTGCCAGACAGCTGGTTAATGATAGTGTAGGGATAGGAACCCTGGGTCCTGGCCCAGCCAACCCTCAGCTCCTAATACTCAGCAACCAGCTATAATTCTCTATAGACTTGAGATGCTCAGGAAATGTCTTCAACACCATCAAATTACACAAAATAAGCACATGCAACTGAACCACTTAGGTTCCAAATATTTGACATTTGACACCCCATACTGAGGAATATCTTTGACCCATCAGTGCTACATCTGAACCTGAAAGAAAAATGTTTATGTTTGTTATTAGACATATATATGCCTGTCTCCCTTCTCTGCTCTTGGAGACATATGCCTCTATTGTCAGCTCTGTTTCCTGTGTTTAACCCATGCTCTGTCTCCTCTGATTGCCCCTAATGGAGCTTGACAGTTGTAGAGTTAATCCAAGCTCTGGTCTCCAGGTTTCACCTCAGGAAACAATCAGTCCCAAGAGCTTTTGGGCTCCTTGCAAGGCTATATTCCCCCAGAGTCCTTTCCCAGCCCAGCTGGGGAGCCTTTCCCATTGTCTGCCAAATGGACACCAATTAAGTCAAATGTACCCCAATTAGAATTTTGCAGAATTTATCTTGTTCTCTTGTACTGGGGCTCCCAAGCAGAGATCTGTTTTTGGAATTAGTTACAGAAGGAAGAAAATAAATAAATAAATCTCAGCCCTTTCCTGTAACCTGATACCCCTGGGTTTTTCCTGTCAGCCATTCACACCACATGATCCCAGGATATGTGACAACTGCTTGGGTAGCTCTGAAGCTTATCATCTGTATTGTGGGGCTGTTCTTAGAGCAGGGGCTGAAGCAAAGGGCCAGTGCTCGCCTGGGAGGGGCACTCAAGCTGCTGGGAAGAGGCAGGAAAACTCCTCTTTGTACCCAAAAACAAGGATTTGCTTTGAAGAGATGAAAGTCTGATGTTTTGCTTTCTGGAGGAAATGCCCCTCCATTTGGACAGCCGACTTTAAGGCAGATGTGTTCTCGTGATGAAGGATTTTGCAGAGAGAGGCATTTCCAGGCAACGTTTAAGATGTCAATCAGTGGTGTTTGAAATCACTCAGGCTGTCACAGCTGGGTGACACTGGGGCTGCATGGGGAGTCTTTAGAGAATGGGGACGTTGTTGACATCAGAATGCACTTGTTTGTGAAACACAGTCAATCACAAATGATATCTTCTTCAAAGAATCCTATTTATTGTCATATATTTTTAAGCATTATTCAGCATGTTCATTTGCTATACTCACAAAGAACAAAGAAAGGCAGGTGGCTTAGATCCTTACTTCTCAAACTTTAATGAGCACATGGGTCACCTGGGATCTTATTAAAATGCAGATTCTGATTCAGCAGATCTGGGTTGGGGCCTGAGATTCTGCATTTTTCATAAGCTTCCACGTTATGCTGAGGCTTTGGATCTCACACCACAGTTTGAGTAACAGGAGTTTAGAATGGGAAAATATACATCCTTATTGGATTAGACCTACAACAACAAAACAAAATTTGGACTTTAATGATGTATTCAGATATATCAGATAAAACACCCTGCCACTCTGTGACTGATTTTTTTTCTAACACTACCCAATCATTTGAATGCTCATTAATTTATTCATTCCTTTGATATTATTTATTTCAAACATTATGTGTGTGGTATCAGCTATAGGCTAAGATACAGAAACAGACAATAAAGTCACTGACATCCAGACAAAACATAAGTAAATGGAAGTTTGGTGTTTACAAATGTATCAATTGCTATAGGAGCAATGATCTCCATATTTAGTGATTTAAAACAGCAACTGGTAGCTGGATTTCTTAGAAGTCTCGTTTCCCAAAACTGGACAGGCTAAATCTGCCTGTCCCTATCTGTGAATTTGGAACTGGGCCTGCACCTCTGTCTACTGGTTAGGATCAGTCAAAGGCCCAGCTTCAATTTGGCAAGGGAGGAGACATGAGGCCACAATACAGGAGGCATGGTCACTTGAGAGCATCAGGGTGACTAGTAGCCATGAAATAAAATAGCCAAAATAAAGAAAACAAAATTAAAGACTGTAGTGGTTCAGAGAAGGAGAAAATCAGTGTGAGCTACATTTTTAAGAAAAAGCTTCATCTATAAGACAGAGCAGAAAAGAAGAACGAGTCATTACAATAGTCACATATTTATTACCTTTTTTAGTAAAGTTAAGTAAATTTTTATTGAAATAAATTAGAAAATAATGAAAAGCAAACATTCACCTACAACTAAATTAATAAATAGATAACTATTTTAAATAGACTTGTTATCATGATAAAAGCAACATAACACCAAAGAGTAGGATCTGAAACAAAAAAACTAAAGGCCATACGGAAAATTATACGTTCTGGGGAAAAGGGCCCTCTTAAAAGCATAAGATGACAGTATATCAATGATCTAGGTTGGTTTTAAATAATGTGCTTCGCGCTTACTGCAGGCTGCGAAAGGAATTCCTTGGCTTGTCACAAATCACCAACAATCCCACCAGACTCCACTCAACAGTCAGATACAATAATGTGAAAATTCATACCCCCACGTACTTTTCTGCTATATGCCACAGCCTAACAGAAAATACCAACTATTAGCGAAACGACACTGACTCAATTTTCTCTGAATTATATTTGTTTGGAAAGTGATCAATAAACCTTGTATAAAAGGAAAATTGACATCTACATTTCATCAGGAGAAGGGCTGCCTGCGAAGCCATTTCTGTTTCTCCGTGGTTAAACTCAAATAAGAAAAAGAAAAAATTCAAGTGACTGTATCTGAGGCTTGTGTTTGTAATAGTCAAACACCAATCATTCCTCAGGCTTCCAATGTTAAGAAATAACGACTTAACATTGTGAAACACACATAGCTGTTCCCTTTCTCCTTTCTTTATGATCGGTGTATTTCTTTGCTTTCTTTTTCCTTCTTTGGCTCGTCCATTGCCAGCCACCTAATGCTAGATTCTGGGCAGTTTTCCAGGCCTGGTGCTCCTTGCTATTCTTCTCTCTGGTTGTTATCCTAAGAAAGTCATGGCATACCATTATTAAAATATCATTACTTTCTATGGGGAAAAGTAAGAGAATGCTTTTATTTAATTTACCATTAATGAGGCCCCCTGGAGAAGTGCCCAAAGGACCTGCAACTCCTATTTCAGATGACGGGAAAACTTCCAGATCTTGGTAGGACCTGGTAGCAAACTTTTGTGGGAGTGTTGGGGGACTTGAGACTACCCTGTAATTTTTCACCAGGGACTTACTCCTACTGCTTAATTGGAGTCATCCTCAGAGGTGCAGAAACTGTGCCAGAGGGCTATAGAAGGGATATTTCTGGCCTGACCTAACACAGGGCAGCCTGAAACATTTACAAGAAAGTTTGTTTTTAGGAAATTTCCAGTCCAATTATGCTCTCCCCGGGGATGTGAATAGTTCAGATAGCATTCAGATAAGCATCCCTAATTTTGGGAACTTCTTAAAAAACAAAATTAGCAATGTTTTGAGGCTTGGCCTTCTCTGGCTGAAATAGCTCTTTCAGGGCGAGGTAGCCTAGCCTGGTGGTCTCCCAACAGAGGTTAGAGTCAGGAGATTCTGAGCATTATGAGTCCAGCTTCCTTTCTGGCTTGATGGGTGGCCTGAGGAATAAAATGAGAGCCAACCTCTGGATCTGAGACAGAGGGACAAATAATCAAGCTCATGTTCTTCTTAATTGATTAATTGGTCTGATAAATGGGGCTGCAAAGGTAAACACTTTCAAGCCTAAAGAGTACACACGGGACTCATGGGCAAGTCATTTGAGGTGTGCTTGAATCCTCCAGAACAGAATCCTACCTGCCCCATTAACCCGTATAGTTATCTTAGATTCCCACAGCAGTGTCA
Organism: Cynocephalus volans; assembly: GCF_027409185.1. Classification (NCBI taxonomy): domain Eukaryota; kingdom Metazoa; phylum Chordata; class Mammalia; order Dermoptera; family Cynocephalidae; genus Cynocephalus; species Cynocephalus volans. Next base: position 47,820,156 of record NC_084462.1, read on the forward strand.
GTTCTTCATGGTCTATAGTCAGTTCCACTTTTACTTTGGGAGGGTAATTTTAGAACAACATGTACCTAATACTGGCTAATGTAATTAACTAATCTTCATTCATTTTAGGGAACACCGTACTGAAGGCAAGGCACATGTGTTAGGCAAGTTTTGAGGGGTTCAAGAGTGCCATTTGTATTAGTCCATTTTCTGTCACTGATAACAGAATACCTGACACTAGCTAAATTATAAGAAAATGAAATTTATATATTCCAGTTTGGGAGGCTGGGAAGTCCAAGGTTCCAGGGGGTGCATGTGGTGAAGGGCCTTCTTCCTGGTGGGAACTCTCCACAGAGTACCATGATGACACAGGCAATCACATGGTGATGGCTAAACAACAGTGTATTTCAAGTGCTCACTTGCATTCCTTATAAAGCCCCCAGTCTACTCCCTGATAACCCATTAAACTATTCACCCATTAATCCATGAATAAGTTAATCCATTCATGAGGACAGAGTCCTCATGATGAATTCACCTCCCCAACACCCCATCCTTCAAATTTATTGGGGATTAAGTTCCATATAAGCTTTGGAGAAGACAAGCATTCAGACCACAGCAATATTTTTGATTGAAAGAAACAAAAGGAGAGATCCACTGCAGAGAGATACTATGGAGATATAATTTGAGGGCAAAACACATTCATTGAGTTCTTCCTTTTCCTCCTTTAATATGTAACTTCCTGAGTCTACAACAACACTATCAGGATGGGTAAACATATACCTTTCGATGATTTAGGCTGCAAGTGATAGAAATCCAAATTATCCTGGTTTAAACAGGAAGTGGAATTTATTACCTTTAGTTGTGCAACTAAAAAGTGCAGAAGTTTGGGGAGGACACGTTGGATTGCAGCCCGTCTCCACTTCTTCATGATTCTCTGTCCCTGCTTCCTCTGCCTCTGAACTTTGCTCATAGGTCAGCTTCCCCAGTGCAGGAAAAATGGCTGTAGAGTCTCAGAATTCATATCTTGGCTCTATCCAGGAAAAAAGAGAAATTCTTTTGCCAACCTCATTCAATGTCCTGATTAGATCAATATTCCATCCCTGTACTCATTATGATGGCAAGGTGGACAAAATTAGGCTGATTGGCTTGGGCTAATTAAGACTTGAATGGGGCTGACCCGTGATCAATCTCACCCAACTGGCTGCTGCCTTGTGGGGAAGAGGTATGACAGACCCTAGGGGAAACCAACAGAGTCCTTTACAATGGTAATGGTCACCCCTTTTTCAAAGATGAATAAATTGTTTGTGTGGTTAAATGATTCATTCAAGATCACACAGCCAATTTGTGCCGAAGCCAAGATTTTAAACCACATCTGGGATTAAATGATACCAAAGATATCTCCATGACAAAGTGAACTTTTTCAAAATGCTGATCTGTTCACATTATTGCCATTGTTAACATTCATCAGCAGTTCCCATCATCTTAAGGAGAAAATCCAAATGCTTTGCTCTTACTTTCAAGTTCTTTGTGTCCTGGTTTCTGACTGTCATGACAAACTCATCTCAGACCACTTATTAAATTATTTGACATTCACTATGCATCTTTTTAGATTCTACTTCCATGCCTACCCCTCTGACACTCTCCTGCAACCCGGGATTACCTTACTGAAGCATTGTATCAGTTTTCAAATTATTTGGCAATTATCTATCTGTCCATACATGGTATAGAATCAGGGTTAAAAGCAAGGTCTTTGGAGTCAGCCAGGTTATGGTGTGAACTGTGAAGTCCCACATGGCACAAAGAACTTGCCCCAACATTGTGTTGAGACTTGACTAAATTTAGCCTCGTTTCCATCTGCTCTAGGCTGGGTCCCTGAAGGTGCCCCCAAGCCTCATGCTGAGTCTTTGCTCAAGGAAATGCTATGCTGCCAAACTGTGAAAACTGCATCTTCTAACCCCGTTTAGTTCCCTCTTTGTTTTCCCACTAAAAACCTCAGTCACTTTTCTCTTTCCTGGAATTGGGCTCAGTTTATATTGGAGTCTCTCTCCCCTATTGAAGTAATCTGAGTAAAATCTGTCTTGCTACTTTTAACAGGTGTCTGGTGCTGTTTCTCTTAGACAAGGATTAGAATCTCAGGTCTGCTACTTAACAGTTAAGAAGTCTTTAGCAAATTAACTTTCTAAGCCCTCATTTTGCCCTCCTGTGAAATGAGAATTAGCATTTCCCTTTCTCTGCATCCTCACCAGCATTTCTTGTTTTCTACCTTTTTTGATAATAGCCAGTCTAACTAGGGTGAGATAATATCTCCTTGTGGTTTTGATTTGCATTTCTGATGATTACTAATGTTGGGCAGTTTTTCATGTACCTGTTTGTCCATTTGTATGTCTTCTTTTTAGAAATGTCTATTCAGGTCATTGCCGATTTTTTAAGTTTTTTGTATTTTCTAGATATTAATCCTTTCTCAGATGAATAATTTTCAAATATTTTCTCCCATTCTGCTGATTGCCCCTTGGCTCTGTGATTATTCCTTTTGCTGTGCAGAAGCTTTTTAGTTTGATGAAATCCTGTTTGTCTCTTACTGCTTTTGTTGCCTGTGCTTTAGAAGTCTTCTCCATAAAACTATTGCCTAGATCGATGTCTTAGAGTGTTTCTCCTATGTTTTCTTCTAGAAGTTTTATAGTTTCAGGTCTTACATTTAAGTCTTTAATCCATTTTGAGTTGATTTGGTAAATGGTGAAATACTGATGTCTAGCTTCATTCTTCTGCAAGTGGATATTCAGTTTTCCAAGCACCATGTGTTGAAAAGGCTGTCCTTTCTCCAGTGTATGTTCTCAGAGCCTTTGTCAAAGATCAATTGGCTGTTATAAATATGTAGATTTATTTCTTTATTCTGTTGCATTGGTCCGTGTATCTGTTTTTATTCCAGTACCATTGGTTATTATAGCTTTGTAGTATATTTTGAAGTCAGGTACTGTAATACCTCCAGCTTTATTCTTTTTGCTCAGTATCATTTTTGGCTATTCAGGATCTCTTGTGGTTTCATAAGAATTTTAGGATTTTTTTTTTTTTTTTTTTTTTTTTTTTTTTTGCTGTTTCTGTGAAGAAAGTAATAGGTATTTTGATAAGGATTGTATTGAATCTGTAGATCGCTTTGGGTAGTATGGTCATTTTGATAATACTAATTCTTCCAATCCATGAACATGGCATGTGTTTCCATTTTTTTGTGTCCTCTTTAATTTCTTTCCTCAGTGTTTTGTAGTTTTCATTGCAGAGATCTTTCATCTCCTTGGTTAAATTTATTCCCAGGTATTTTATTTTATTGTTTGGTAGCTGTTGTTGTACAGTGACAAAGTGATACTAATAGCAAGATTGGCCATGATGTTCTTACTTATCCTTTGGACAGACTTAAGTGTTCACTTTCAGCTTTCTGCAGCCAAAGTGAAAAGAATACATTCAGATACGTAGTACATAGCATCCATGAAATAAATAATCACCAGTTGCTTTGGAGATTCACAATGGTTATTGGTACTGATTTCTGAAAGGCATTTCTCCCAGGGAGTCTCATATATGGGACAGTGTATGCTGGAGTGAGCAGTGTTCAAGGCAACTTCCTGACAGATGGGTCAAGTGCAACATTGGGCTAAGTCATCCAAGATTCCTAAAGTGGACTGATGGTTGACAGAAATTCTTTTAGGGAGTAAAGAAAGACAGTGCAATTTAATTAACAACCTTTGCCTGTTGTGGCTTGCTCTAGGGACAGATACAATATAGAATTTTGGGAGAAATAGACATGCTTTGTGTTCTGTAGGTAGTTCCCCCATGGGTCTCCACAAGTGTTAAATGGCAATGAGTTCAAGGTACCTTATCTGGTAGCATGTGCAAATTTGTTTCTTAAATCCAGGCTTTCCAACTGAAAATCTGTGGATCTTTTTATTGGGAAATGTAAACTATAATGAAGGCTCACGATGAGGTCCCTTTGGCCCTCCTTAGTCCCATTTCTTCCTAATTTGCCTTCAGTCCTATAGCAGGGAAAGCACTGAGCATCACTCTTCTACCATGAAGCATAACAAAACTCACCTGGGAAATAAATATAAAGTATTTTACACAGTACCTAGTACAGTGTCTCAGAACTCCATTTGCTATTCTCTGTATATTATGGGTGTTTCAAGAATTGATTTGATTTCCTCGCAGTTTTTTGGAGTTTAATGGTGTTTTTTAAATAAATATTATTTCCTAACAGTATTAAAGAAAGGGCTTAATTGGAATCCATTTGAATTCAAGAAGGCCCTTCGGACCCCTAATGCTCAGCTAAATCAGCTGATCATTGGCGTAGTGGATTGCGACTGACCTCTTGCAGTGTAGCCTCTGGAACGGCTCTGGTTATTGAGCCCATGCCCACTTGGAAATGCTCTAGCCCTTGCTCTGTCAGGATGATCTCAGCAGCAGGAAAAACCAACCTAAACACAGATGTTTCAGTGTGAGGTGCTGCAAAGCATTGGTAGCAGCACAGGCCCTACCAACGTGCAAGATCTAGCATGTCCAAGGATGGCTTTCCCAGGCAAGCAACCCATGCACACTTCCACACACAGAAAACAGGTCTCCAGCCAACCACTTAAGAGAGCTCTGAAGTAGAGATTTAATAATTGTCATCCATGGGCTGTTCCAAAATTGACCCTCTCCACCCACGTTTTTAAAATGCTTGTCTTCAGATGCTGTGGGAAATAGCAAATGCCAGACCCCCACGGAACCCCATGTAGTCAAGTGTGAGAAAGTCTCCATTCACCAGCTTCAGTCAGTGTCCTGTGTCTTAGTGTAGGCTTAAGAGCTTGTACTCTGGAACCAGCTGCCTTGATTCTGTATAGTGAGTGACTCCCTGAGCCGGTTACTTTATCACTCTGTGCCTCAAGTCTGAGTTGTAAAACTAAAGTAACTATATTCCTATGGCTGTTGAGAGGATTAAATGATTCAATACATGTAACTTGTTTAAAACCATTGTCTTTCACAGATTATACCTGTTTTTGGTTATTGAAAGCTGTGGTCTGAAGGTTTATGGAATGTACCAGAGACAACTTTGAGGGGCAGCCAGCTGTCTTTTTCCTTGCCTATGGCTCCCAGATTAGGTATGGTTTTAGAGAACCTCAGAGCTTTAGACTGATGAAGCAAAAAGGAAATAAATATTTTGGCTTTCTGCACTAAATCCCAACCATATGCTAAGTGCTTTATATATGTTAACACCTAGTCTTCCTGGTTACCTATGAAGTAGGCACTGTTGTACCTGTGATAATAAAGGAGCTATTTTTCTCTAGAGAGAGTATGATTACCAGACTGGACTTTAATACCCATTTCACTATGGGTAGCGTTGACAGTACGATACAGCATGTCCAATTAAATTTGGATTTCAAATTTTAAAAAGAATGATATTTTAGTATAAGCATATAGCCAATATTGAATGGACCATACTTGCACAGAAAAGTTGTTTATTTGTTTATCTGAAACTAAAATTCACCTGGGTGTCCTGTAGTTTTATTTGCTACCTCTGGGACCCTAACTACATGGAAGTGTCTTCTGGGTACCAAGCACTGAGCTTAGCCCTTTATACAGTTTATCATGTTTAAATTACACAACAAGAGCAAGCCATTGTGAAGGCCAATTATGGAACAATTTATATACTTCTTTGCCAGCTGGTCTGATCTTTCACCCAGCATGCTGATTGCCAACCTCATTTCTGGCATTAGGGCATTTTGTCATATCACAGCACACATAATTAGCCTTCAACTATGCTGGTAAGACTCTCCGGTGATCAGGTATAGGCAGGGCTATTTAAAAAAATTACTAAAAACAATGAGAAGAAATCTGAAGCAAAGAAAAGTGCTTTGGATTTAGACACACATGAAAATCAAGAGCAGGGTCTCCCACTGCTGTATCCACAAGCCTCATTTTTTCACCCGTACGTTTAACATTCTCTCCACAGGGTCCTTGGGGATTAAATGAATATGTCTAAAAATGTGCCGAGCTCTGAGAAGCAAATGGTGAATGTTCAAGTGGCCTCATCCTAGTCTTTCTCCTTCCATCCTTTAACGACAGGTAATAAGTATGAAGACATCTCCAGTGGAAAACCCCTTTCCAGTGTTTCCTATAGTGATGCTCACATTCATAAGCAGCCAATGGGAAACCTTCCCACAAACATTGCCAGCTGGGCTGAAACTTCAGTGGTGGGAGGGACCTAGGGTCAGGGTAGGGGTAGTTTCCAGAGCAAGCTCACCTTTCAGTTGGTGAAATTTTTTGTCTCCATGGGAATTCTTCTGTGAGAGGCAGGAGGATAAGATTTTTATCCAGGTGTCTGAAAAAGGATGGATATAAAAAATGTAACCCAAAGCCTTGTCCTAAGGAGGATTTGAAACTCAGACTACATCCTTATGAGATGCAAAAAATAAGTGTGCCGAGTTTTCACCACACTGGAGAGTGGTTAGCCCAGGATTTCCTTTCATGTCTTATTTACAGAATTCACTGCTGTACCCATCAAAGGATGGCTTGGTGATGAAATTTGCATGAAAATGGCAACTATTCCTAGTGACTCCCCCACCCCCCAGCAAACTTTCTAGTGGAGCTACCATGCTAGGACAGCCACACTGTGTAACAGGAGTTTGTCGGTTCTGCTTTAGCTCCAAGTTTTTCATCCTGAGCCAGTCCATATGGTGCATCTCCCTTGTCACAGCTATCCCTACTTTCTAAGACCAAGAGCACTGCTGAACACATATTAACTCGTGCCCTCTTTTATCTTAGGGCGGCATGAAGGAAATGAATCTGAACTTCAGTTTAACTCCCTCCTGCAGCTGGTTCAAAGGCTAAATTCCATTTCCCTACCTTACCCAGGCCTTGTGGCATCTCCAGCACAATATGAAATTTGCTTGTGAAATAAAGACAAACATGGGCTTGACAGAAATGGCATAAATAATCAATCCTTGGTATATTTATATAGAAGCCAGGTGCAGCTCATGGATGATTGCTTCATACTTTATGTCTTTGCTTTTCCAAGAAATTCTCATAGAGGTAGTGGGGTATTTTGACAACATCTGGGAATGTCCCTCATATATGCCTTGCAAAATAATCAACCCTAATTCAGGTTTGGTGAATGTAGATGGAAAGCAGAATGGAAATGTAAGAGGAAACATCTTTAGAGTTAAGGAACAATTGGCATTTTATAATCCTCATTTGATCAACTTTCCAAACTTCATAACATGTGTATATCACATTAAAGTTTCATGATATAAAGTCTTGTACAAAGAGTTGGAAACATTTTATGGGCTGATCTTATTGGTGATGTTTCCTGCCTCAGTATGCAATCCCCAGACACCAAAATATCTTGGGACCCATTCAAACATCCTCAGCAATGCATGAGAAATGCCAAGTTCTGCAGAGAACAGTGTGTGTTACATTTTTGTTGAATACACATCTTCACAGCAATTTGGTATTCTGTTTATTAATTCTGTTTGCTGCAGATGGCTTCATTACGTGTACTTAATTTCAGTGCTTAAATAAACATACATGAAGGGTGTGTAAGAAATACTCAAGATATCCTTAAACAAAAAGCAAAGGCTGTGTAATGGTATAGGAGAGCCTGCTGGGAGCAAGTCTATTCTAAAACAGTTTGGGGAAAATCTCTTCACAGGCCTTGAGTGTGTGTGTTTCCTTATTTGTGATGAGGTGGAGAGTGTGAGGGGGTGTTAGATACTAATCATTGAGGCCGTAATTTGCAACAGCAATTACAGTGATCCTATTTTTCGCACAATAATTGCCACATGTTGACTGTGCAGATGTCCAAACACATGGGAGCACTTCTCTCTCCGTAAGACAAATGAAGAGTTTCACTTTGTTTGGTAAACGTGTCAAGATTTATCACTTAGTCATGTGCCATACATTAGGGTGTTTATAAAATATGGCTTTCTGCACTCTGGTTATGTAGTTTTATGATTTCAACAACATGCCAGTGATGAAACCAATGTTTTCTGGATTTCAAATTGTTTCAAGTCTTAGAGTGGACAGTGGGAAACAGTTTGTGGTAAAAAACAAGAGAGCAAGAAATCTCTGTCTATATACATGGAAGCCAGATGAGCATTCCTGAGCTCCTCTCCTCTGTGTCCAGGATAATGGTAGCCAAGTAGAATAACTGTGTCCAATGAGCTTTGACTCAAAGAGGCAGTGGCAGTTGGAGCTTCCAAACTTTTCATTGTAGACTGGCCATAAGTAACTACTTCCAAAATGCAACAGAATTGAGCGGAATATTAAAGTTCCTCTTGTGAGAAGCACAGATGAAAGTCATGGGATGTTCTCAGGAGACAGTGAAAACAAGCCAAAGACAAGCCCAGAAGCAGTGTGTCTGTTAAATCTGAGGACAGTAAAAGACATTTCAGAAAGACACAATCCTGCCTCTGGTTCAATGGCAAGCCAACATTTGTCTGTTAGAATAAAACCTATACTTTTGGGACACACTTTTTCTGGGCCACAAACTAAGCTAATCTGAGTTTTGATGGTTTCTCTACAACATGCTCAAACCACAATAGCTATGAGTTTTTTAAAAAAGGTAGAAACACATTCATTGATTATGAAGATGCTGATTTACACTTTGGACTTAACATTTAGGAAAGCTCAATATAGAATAAGATCAGGCTTTTTGCTCTCTCATCTGCCAATGCAGCTCAGAATTCAGAAGAAAGATAATATCCTAAAATCTCTCTGGATCTGGGATATATTCGTCCTCTGCCTTGTCCTAGAAATGTGTAATTTCACAAAAATGAAATATATATTTTTTAACTTATGGAAAGAGAGAAACATTTTGGAGAGTGGGGAAAAGAATGCAGTCCCATATTATTCCATGATAGTTTGCAGTGTGAAATCTTTTTTCCTGAAGCAGACTATAAAATCCACAAAGGCAGAGGAATATTTTGGATTATCATATATCTCCTTATCATAGTGCCAGTATACGATTAATATCTTACTTATGTATTGGTGGAGTATACATATCAATTTTGTTAAGACTGTATGCCTGTTATTTAGTACAATACCTGAAATAAAATAGGAATGTCTTATGTTTGTTGAATGGATATATGGTTGAAATTCCTCCGGCCAGGGCAAAGGAGTCATGGCACGCTGGAAACCCAGATGACAGATACATGTAAGCAGTTGTGAGCATGACCTAGAAACATCTAGGTTCTTGCCCAAAAGGAGAACAAAATTTCCTTTAGACAGTAAAGATCTGAGAACTCCCTGGCTGTAATTAGGACCAGAGCAAGGCAACGTTTCAGTCCTGGATACTCCATTTGCTTTAAGAAATCACATAGATGGTCTACAGAGGGCTCAGTGCAAAGGGCAAATACAAGGTATTTGTGGAAGGCTTTGCACCATCCTCTGGAGGACCAACCTTGAAAATCTGGTTTTACCCCACCAATGTTCTTTCTTAGTCAGGTAACAATTACCCAGGTAATGTCCAATGACATAGGCACCTTGGTAAGCTTCCCCAAAACTTTCAGAAAAATTCTTGTAAGTGTATGCTTACTCAAGAGTTGATAAGTGGTTCTAGCTTTGGAAATAGCACTTCCCATTACCTTATAAGAAATCAACTTGCAGAAATAGAATCCAAAAACCAAACAAAAGGAGAAAGAGGCAAGGAATGACCACATACTTGAACACTGTCTAATGCAACGAGGCCAAGGCTTTTAGGACAATTAATGGTAAATGATTATCCTTAGATATCTGAAAAATGTGTTATGACTACTAAAGAGAAATTTGATTTTCTTATATATGCAACACTATGATATGAAGGTGAATATCCCAAGAGTGATAGAGATAGTATTTAATAATTTCTGAGAGAAAGTTCCAAAAGATAATCATTTTTCTACTATAGGACTTTAAAAATACTGAACAAGAGAAACAGATGGAGATAAACTGCAAAAGAAAAAAATTATTTATTGTACCCCTGTCCTAGGTCTATTCTCTGTATAGAGAATTTTTTTCCTCTCTTAAAGAAAAAAAAAAAAATACACAAATGCTCAACAGATGGGCAAAGGCTGCCTTGAAAAGCCTTAATGTAAACACCTGCCATTCTTTTCTGTGGCATCTCCACAGTTTATAAGTGTTTCAGATGAAAATGGGGCATTCTTGTTTGGGAGATATACAATTTTTTATTCTAAAGTAGATACTGGTGTTTTTCATAGATTCCTACTACCATTGAAGGACACTGGAGAAGATGAGACCCTTGACATTGGAGGAAAAATGATGAATTTCATTGGATTTTCTAATCAGATGCATTCTTTATTAGAGTTTTGGGGAAGGGTGGAATGGTGGACACAAAGAATTCAGACACTGCTTTAAATACATAGAAGAATAATGAATATTACTCTATTCTTGCTAACTAAACAGGCATAATAAACAAGTGAACTCTTAAACTGTTAAACAACAAATAAACAAGGAAATCCACTACTATCATAAAATTGTTCTTCTAGATACTAGCAATTTTACCTTTTAGTGTCTATAATGCCAATTCAAGAGATTTATATGGATCTTATATTTTATTTTATTTTATTATTATTATTTTTTTTAATTTTATTTTGTCGATATACATTGTGGCTGATTATTGCTCCCCATCACCAAAACCTCCCTCCCTTCTCCCTCCCCCCCTCCCCCCCAACAATGTCCTTTCTGTTTGCTTGTCATATCAACTTCAAATAATTGTGGTTGTTATATCTTCCCCCCCCCCGGTTTGTGTGCGTGTGTGTGTGTCTGTGTGTGTCTGTGTGTGTGTGTGTGTGTGTGTGTGTGTGTGAATTTATATATTAATTTTTAGCTCCCACCAATAAGTGAGAACATGTGGTATTTCTCTTTCTGTGCCTGACTTGTTTCACTTAATATAATTCTCTCAAGGTCCATCCATGTTGTTGCAAATGGCAGTATTTCATTCATTTTTATAGCTGAGTAGTATTCCATTGTGTAGATGTACCACATTTTCTGTATCCACTCATCCGATGATGGGCATTTGGGCTGGTTCCAACTCTTGGCTATTGTAAAGAGGGCTGCGATGAACATTGGGAAACAGGTATACCTTCGACTTGATGATTTCCATTCCTCTGGGTATATTCCCAACAGTGGGATAGCTGGGTCGTATGGTAGATCTATCTGCAATTGTTTGAGGAACCTCCATACCATTTTCCATAGAGGCTGCACCATTTTGCAGTCCCACCAACAATGTATGAGAGTTCCTTTTTCTCCGCAGCCTCGCCAGCATTTATCGTTCAGAGTCTTTTGGATTTTAGCCATCCTAACTGGGGTTAGATGGTATCTCAATGTGGTTTTGATTTGCATTTCCCGGATGCTGAGTGATGTTGAGCATTTTTTCATATGTCTGTTGGCCATTTGGATATCTTCCTTAGAGAAATGCCTACTTAGCTCTTTTGCCCATTTTTTAATTGGGTTGCTTGTTTTCTTCTTGTACAGTTGTTTGAGTTCCTTATATATTCTGGATATTAATCCTTTGTCAGATGTATATTTTGCAAATATTTTCTCCCACTCTGTTGGTTGTCTTTTAACTCTGTTAATTGTTTCTTTTGCTGTGCAGAAGCTTTTTAGTTTGATATAATCCCATTTGTTTATTTTTCCTTTGGTTGCCCATGCTTTTGGGGTCGTATTCATGAAGTCTGTGCCCAGTCCTATTTCCTGAAGTGTTTCTCCTATGTTTTCTTTAAGAAGTTTTATTGTTTCAGGGTGTATATTTAAATCCTTAATCCATTTTGAGTTGATTTTAGTATACGGCGAGAGGTATGGATCAAGTTTCATTCTCCTGCATATGGATATCCAGTTGTCCCAGCACCATTTGCTGAAGAGGCAGTCCCTTCGCCACTGAATAGGCTTGATGCCTTTGTCAAAGATCAGCTGACAGTAAGTGTGTGGGTTGATTTCTGGATTCTCTATTCTATTCCATTGGTCAGTGTGTCTGTTTTTATGCCAGTACCATACTGCTTTGGTTATTATAGCTTTGTAGTAATAGCTTAAAGTCAGGTAGTGTTATGCCTCCAGCTTTATTTTTTTTGCTCAGCATTGCTTTGGCTATGCGTGGTCTTTTATTGTTCCATATAAATGTCTGGATAGTTTTTTCCATTTCTGAGAAAAATGTCTTTGGAATTTTGATGGGGATTGCATTGAATTTGTATATCACTTTGGGTAGTATGGACATTTTCACTATGTTGATTCTTCCAATCCAAGAGCATGGGATCTCTTTCCATCTTCTTGTATCCTCTCTAATTTCTCTCAGCAGTGTTTTGTAGTTCTCATTATAGAGATTTTTCACCTCCTTGGTTAACTCAATTCCTAAGTATTTTATTTTTTTGGTGGCTATTGTAAATGGGCAGGCTTTCTTGATTTCTCTTTCTGCATGTTCACTATTGGAGAAAAGAAATGCTACTGATTTTTGAGTGTTGATTTTGAATCCTGCTACTGTGCTGAAATCATTTATCAATTCTAGCAGTTTTTTTGTAGCGGTTTTAGGCTGTTCGATATATAGGATCATGTCATCTGCAAACAGGGACAGTTTGGCTTCATCTTTTCCAATCTGGATGCCCTTTATTTTCTTCTCTTCTCTGATTGCTCTGGCTAGTACTTCCAACACTATGTTGAATAGGAGTGGTGAGAGTGGGCATCCTTGTCTAGTTCCTGTTCTTAAAGGAAAAGCTTTCAGCTTTTCCCCATTCAGGATGATATTGGCTGTGGGTTTGGCATATATGGCTTTAATTATGTTGAGATACTTTCCCTCTATACCTAACTTATAGAGGGTCTTTGTCATGAATGAGTGCTGAACTTTATCAAATGCTTTTTCAGCATCTATAGAGATGATCATATGGTCCTTGTGTTTGAGTTTATTAATATGGTGTATCACATTTATTGATTTGCGTATGTTGAACCAACCTTGCATCCCTGGGATGAATCCCACTTGATCGTGATGAATAATTTTTCGTATGTGTTGCTGTATTCTGTTTGCTAGTAATTTAGTGAGGATTTTTGCATCTATATTCATCAGGGATATTGGCCTGTAGTTTTCTTTTTTGGTTATATCTTTACCTGGTTTTGGTATCAGGATGATGTTTGCTTCATAGAATGAGTTTGGGAGATTTGCGTCCATTTCAATCTTTTGGAATAGTTTGTAAAGAATCGGTGTCAATTCCTGTTTGAATGTTTGGTAAAATTCTGCTGTGAATCCATCTGGTCCTGGGCTTTTCTTTGTTGGGAGCCTTCTGATAACAGCTTCAATCTCCTTTATTGTTATTGGTCTGTTCAAATTTTCTACGTCTTCACGGTTCAGTTTTGGGAGCTTGTGTGTGTCCAGAAATTTATCCATTTCCTCCAGATTTTCAAATTTGTTGGCGTATAGTTGTTTATAGTAGTCTCAAATGATTCCTTGTATTTCAGATGAATCAGTTGTAATATCGCCTTTTTCATTTCTAATTTTTGTTATTTGAGTCTTCTCTCTTCTTTTTTTTGTTAGCCATGCTAATGGTTTGTCAATTTTATTTATCTTTTCAAAAAACCAACTTTTTGATTCGTTGATCTTTTGAATTGTTTTTTGGTTTTCAATTTCATTCAGTTCTGCTATGATCTTAATGATTTCTTTCCGTCTGCTAACTTTAGGTTTGGATTGTTCTTGTTTTTCTAGTTCTTTAAGGTGAAGTGTTAGGTTGTTCACTTGCCATCTTTCTATTCTTCTGAAGTGAGCATTTAATGCAATAAATTTTCCCCTCAATACTGCTTTTGCAGTATCCCACAGGTTTTGGTATGATGTATCATTGTTTTCATTAGTTTCAATAAATTTTTTGATTTCCTGCTTGATTTCTTCTTGGACCCATATGTCATTAAGTAGAATGCTGTTTAATTTCCATGTGTTTGTATAGTTTCCAGAGGTTCGTTTGTTATTAATTTCTAGTTTTAATCCATTGTGGTCTGAGAAGATACATGGGATATTTCCAATTTTTTTGAATTTATTGAGACTTGATTTGTGACCTAATATGTGATCTATCCTGGAGAATGATCCATGTGCTGATGAGAAGAATGAATATTCTGAGGTTGTTGGGTGGAATGTTCTGTAGATATCTGCCAATTCCAATTGGTCTAGCATCTTGTTTAGATCTTGTGTTTCTCTACTGATTCTTTGCCTAGATGATCTGTCTAATATTGACAGTGGGGTGTTCAGGTCCCCTGCTATTATGGTATTAGTGTCTATTTCGTTCTTTAGGTCTAATAGAGTTTGTTTTATAAATCTGGCTGCTCCAACATTGGGTGCATACATATTTATGATTGTTATGTCTTCTTGATGGATCAGTCCTTTTATCATTAAGTAGTGTCCCTCATTGTCTCTTTTTATGGTTTTTAGTTTAAAGTCTATTTTGTCAGGTATAAGAATAGCCACTCCAGCTCGTTTTTCTTTTCTGTTTGCATGGTAAATCTTTTTCCATCCTTTCACTCTTAGTCTGTGTGAATCTTTATGGGTGAGGTGGGTCTCTTGTAGACAGCATATAGTTGGGTCCTGCTTTTTGATCCAGTCAGCCAGTCTGTGTCTTTTAATTGGGGAATTTAAGCCTTTTACATTAAGAGTTGTTATTGAAAGGTGTTGATTTATTCCTAGCATTTTATTGGTTGTTTGGTTGTCTTAAGTGTCTTTTGTTCCTTGCTTTCTGATTTACTGTTTGTTTTTTGTGTTTGTTGGTTCCTTAGGTTGTAGATAGTGTTTTTGTTAGCTTGTTTTCTCTTCATGAATGCCATTTTTATTATACTAGTGGGTTTAGATTTTTCTTGGGTTTTTATGGCAGTGGTAGTTATTTTTCAGGAACCAAACCCAGTACTCCCTTGAGGATTTCTTGTAAGGGTGGTCTTGTGGTAGTGAACTCCCGCAGTTTTTGTTTGTCTGAGAAATATACTATTTTCCCCTCATTTCGGAAGGATAGCCTTGCAGGGTAGAGTATTCTTGGCTGGCAATCTTTGTCTTTTAGTATTTTGAAAATATCATCCCATTCCTTTCTAGCTTTTAGGGTTTGTGATGAAAAGTCTGATGTTAACCTGATTGGGGCTCCCTTACAGGTGATTTGATGCTTCTCTCTTGCAGCTTTTAAGATTCTCTCTGTCTCTGAGTTTTGCCAATTTGACTATGACATGTCTTGGAGAAGGCCTTTTTGGGTTGAATACGTTTGGAGATCGTTGAGCTTCCTGGATCTGAAGATCTGTGATTTTTCCTATACCTGGGAAGTTTTCTGCCACTATTTTGTTGAATATGTTTTCAATGGAATCTCCATTTTCCTCCCCTTCTGGAATACCCATGACTCGGATATTTGATCGCTTATGGTTGTCTGATATCTCTCTCAGATTTTCTTCAATGTCCTTGATTCTTTTTTCTTTCTTTTTGTCTGCTTGTGTTATTTCAAACAGCCCATCTTCAAGTTCAGAGGTTCTCTCTTCAACTTTGACAAGCCTGCTGGTTAAACTCTCCGTTGTGCTTTTTATTTCGTTGAATAACTTCTTCAGTTCAGCAAGTTCTGCTACATTTTTTTTCAGGACATTGATTTCCTTGTACATTTCCTCTTTCAGATCCTGTATACTTTTCCTCATTTCATCATGATGTCTAGCTGAGTTTTCTTGTATCTCATTCAGTTTCTTTAGAATTATCACTCGAAATTCCTTGTCAGTCATTTCAAGGGCTTCTTGTTCTATAGGATCTAGAGTTTGAGATTTATTAACTTTTGGTGGTGTACTTTCTTGATTTTTTGTATTTCTGGTATCTTTTTTTTTGGTGTTTATTCATTGTGGCCGGGGGTTTCACAGTCCACCGGTTTGAGACTAATGACTAACTAGGATGTTGCTGTGGTTGCCAATTTCGTATGGCTCCCTCCGTGACTGCTCAGTTGGCCTCTAGTGCCTTGTGTGTGTGGTCTTGGGCTTCTCCGGGGATCCACCTTTCTGGTCAGCTTGGACTCTGCTGGGCTGGTGGGTCACGTACCACAGGGTGTGTGATCTCTGTTGAGCTTTCACTTCCTGTGCAGGACTTCTCCCTGTTCCGTGTGCTCTGGCCCAGGCTGTTAGATCATGCAGTAGCGACCCCACCGGGTGTGTGGTTTTTGTCGAGTCTCCGCCTCCCTGGCCGCACGTCTCCCCACTCTGTGCGCACTGTGCTGGGCTGGGGCGTGTCTTCTGCACCCCTCGTCTAACAGCTGGGCCTTCAAGACCCTGCTCGGCACCGCCTCGCCCAGGAAGTCTACCAGGTTTCTGCTGGGCACAGACGACCGGTCTCTCTGGGTGCCTTTGTAGCACTATGTAGATCTTTCTCGGGTCTTGTTCACCTTTGTATCCCCCCAGTATAAACCAAGTCTAGCGCCCACCTGCAGCCTGGTCTCCGGCAGGTTCAAGCGGACCTGGAAACTCTCCTACCACACTATTCCCAACCAGAAATTCGTTAGGCTTTTTTCCAAACTGGTGGCTGCACAGATGGTATCTGCCTCTCAGTAACAGGGAGTTTACCTGGGGCCGGAGTCCAGGGTATGGTGGAGTGACAGTCGGCCTGCCCGTACTTCCTTGCCCTCCCGAAACTGGCCCGGGACGCCCTCCGCCACCAGCCCCGCCAGAGAACCGCGGAGGGAGTGGGAGCCAAGGCCGGTCCGCAGGCTCCGGAAAGCCTGGCGCCAGGCCAGCAAGTGGGAGGGCTCAGTGATGGCCGAGCAGGGCGGAGCTGCCCGCACCTGGGAAAATGGAGGCAGCACCGGCGGTGAGTGGGCTGGTTGTGCAGGCGGGAGCCGCGTGGGCATCCACCCCCCCGAACATAGCTGTGCCAGGGATCACTCACAGTGCTGTGCCAGGTCGGGTGCTCGCTCTCTTTCTCTGGTTTGCTGCCTTTCCCAGTTCTCGGCCGCTGCCGCCTCGGGCTGTTCAGTCGCGGCGCGGCTCGGGCGCTCCCAGGAATCTTCTTTAATGCCTGCCTGAAACCTCGAATCCTGAATAGAGCAGCTGGCCGCCTTCAGCGCGGCCCCGGCCTCCGGGATCCTGGCTGCATCCACAGCAGCCCTGGCGCCGTGTTCCCTGTTTCGAGACTCACTTTTGCAGCTAAGAAACAGTTCTTTTCCTGCTCCACACTTTAAAGCTGTTGTCTGTAAATGAGGCAGCCTCTCCTGCCGGGGGCAAAGTGGCGGTCACCCCCCACGACCGGTCAGCAGCAGCAGTCCTCCCTTAAGAGATGGCGAGAGGAAGGACCACAAGTTTTCCGGCTGCCTGAGTCCCAGTGGCCGCCTTTTCCACCTCAGCTACTCCGCGCCAGCTGCCGCAGCCGCCGCCATCTTGAAAAGCCTATCATACTATGGATCTTATATTTTAAAAAGATTCATAAGTTGTTCTATGTAAGAATTTTATCAACCAAGAAGCTCTACTTTTATACTTCAATATATGCTCTTTTTTTTTTTTTTTGGCATTGAGACTTTGTTGCAAAGAATCAAAACCCTTGCATTCTATTTTTTGGACAATTTGCTCTTTTGTTTCTTAAATTCAAAATAGCCATATAAAATTTGCATGGAAGCCATAAAAATGTCCCTCTTTGGTTTGTCCCCCTTTTGGATGGCATTCCTTTGTGCATACAGTTGGGGGTGGAGTGTGGATGGTACAAAAAGCCATTACTATCTTTTATCAGACAAAGAATGTAAAGAAATCCAGGCGACATCCCAGCACAAAAGCCTGACCTTGCTGGCCTCTGGGGCCTGAGGTCTAGACAATCATCCAAGCCTGGATCTTTCCTGAGAAATACTGCAGGGAAGATCTGAGAAAGGACAGATATTCTGTCTTTTAGAAGCAAAGTCTGAGGTCTGAGAATCTAACAGGTTCTAGCTGTACAAAGAACAAGGTTGAATGTTCATTCTCAAGGTAACTGAATAAAAGAAAAAGTCAGCAGTACAGATCTTAATTCTTTAAAATTTAAAAGCTAATTTTGTGTCTTTTAGTCAATTTCCTGCACAGGAAGGAAGAATTTATTAACTGCTTTCTGGTATTAAATGGAGTGCTAATGGGTAAGTACAACAATTCCACAGGTGCCAACCTGATATATAGAGGATTTCTATCAATATTAATTGTAATGCCTTGCAAATGCATTTGTAGAGTGATAGCTTTTTTTCCTCCCACATTGAGTTTATTTTGGGAACCTATCTCATTCCATGTAATAAAATGGCTGTTATATCTTATTCTGGTAAACAGAATGCTGTATGGTCTTATTTATGAATTCACCCTATGGAAATGTTATGGCACATTTCTAAGTAACAGGGAGTAGTCCAGAGTGATTGCTCAGCTTTTTAAAAATCAACAGTGACAAAAACAGCTGAGTAGTTGAGTCAGAGTTAAGGAGAAATTCCCTGATTTGGAGCCCAAGATTATAACCCTAAACCATGAACATTTATATAAAATTTACTCGCATGCACTACAAGAACTTGGAAGCAACAGCTTCTCTACAGCAAAAAGATGAATGTTTACTGTTTTACATACTGCCTTCTGTCTTTGTTCATCATCTTTTCCCTGGAAGTTTAGCTTGATTCAGTTGTCAAAAGGGGCAAAACACATAAAGCTGCAAATTTTCTATAAGTTTATGAAAAACGAAGGCCAGTAATTAGAGCCACGCTGAATAAACTTGTTTAGATGAAGTTGTTCTCTTATCTGGATCAGGTGCCACTGAAGAACAAAAGAGAGATTTCCTTCATAACAAATTTTATTTAAAACCACATCATGGGGCAATTTATTATTTGTGCAGCAGTCCTTTCACCAATACTCCCAAAATGCACCCCACTCTTGGTCATTTTTTTGTACAAGCCATTTAACCTCATGTTTTCTTTCCTACTGGAAAGAGAGATGACCTCAAATTAAAATCACTAGACTTTTGAGTAAGCCTACTACCTTCAAGATTTAATGGGAGTGGGGAGGAGTAAAGAAAGGAGAGTAAACTGTATATTCTTTTTGGTTGTTCCCCCAACACTTCTCTGAATAAACTGAGGATTTACCTCAGCTTCCTTTTTAAATGGTTAATCTTGTTTATTTTTAACTGAACAAGTAAGGGTAGAGAGCACTTGCATTGGAAACTTCCTCATTGAGTGAAATTGAAATCTCAGGCATGATCAAAGAAGATCATGGAGAAACAGGATCGTGGAATTCTAAAATTAAAAAAAAAAAAAAAGAAAGGTGAAAATTAAAGAAATAAAGGCCTACCCTGATCAATATTCATACTTCCTCCAATGAAGCCACCATTTAGAGACATCGTGATCATTTTAAGTCACCATTTAAAGACATTCAGAAATTGGGGATGTAGGGAAGACAGAAGGGTGGGAATTTTGAGGTCATAATGTGCATTTCTAAAGACCTAAAGGCTCATTTAAAATTCTTCCTCAGACAAACATGTTTTATAACCACAGACGCTAAAGATGGAAAACATTTAAAAAATCTTCCATGGGTACACACAGCAGCTCACAGGAAATGACACACAATTTTGCAGGAGGCATTCAGGCAGATTGCAATAACCACAGGGAGCATTTGGACACAAACATCCCTTTGCTTAAATATAATACCAGGGGATCATTAATAGTCTTATGTTCAGAAATATGACTCTATTTAAGCATCAAATTTTAACTCCTCAGAGAAAATGTCCCTGTGATGTATTATGATAAGTGAGAATTTTAGAACTCAAAGTTCTGGAATTAAAATTAATATAAAGGACTTCTAATTTGTACTAAACATATAAAGTCCTAATTTGAATTGTAAATATTATGCTGCCTTATTAATTAAAAATACACTTTTTCAAAGAAATAATTTGCCTGTGTTCCCTCCGTAATAATATTTTTGGTATAATTTTCTAGATTAGTATTTAAGCAGATTAATTAAAACTTTATCTAGCATCATAATAGTCACTTTGGAGTTCATATTTCACCCAAGAAAAGCTAAGTTTCAAACACTGGAAAAGAGAAAAAACAAACACAAAACAAGCACACACACACAAAAACAATTGCTAGTCTTTAGTTAGAGATAACTTAAAAAAAATTAAATTTCTAACTGAAGTGAAAAATAGCAAGCTTACAATGGAAATAAATTCAACCAAGTAGGAGGAATTTGAGAAGTAATAGCAGTGGAGTATAAATTACATGCATACACAGACTTTGCCACACAGATGTAAATAATCTTGCTTCAAATGATCCATAAAGTTTAAATTGCTTTCCGCACTGACAAAATTGAACCAGGAAAAAAAGAAAAACAAAAACAAAAATAAAATACCAGCTAACCTTGGTTAAAACAATACTGTGACCCTCCAAAGAAAACACAAAAGAAGTAGTAGCTGCTCATTTAATGGTTGCCCTGGGTTTTCATAAACATGTCCCTCCCAGTATTAAAAATATCATGAGCTTCTCGGGCTGACCGTGGCACACTCGGGAGAGTGTGGCGGGAGCACAGTGGCGCTCCCGCAGCAGGTTCAGATCCTATACAGGAATGGCTGGTGCACTCACTGGCTGAGTGCAGTGCGGATGACACCAAGCCAAGGGTTGCGTTCCCCTT
Source organism: Cynocephalus volans (assembly GCF_027409185.1). Taxonomy (NCBI): domain Eukaryota; kingdom Metazoa; phylum Chordata; class Mammalia; order Dermoptera; family Cynocephalidae; genus Cynocephalus; species Cynocephalus volans. The sequence goes on from NC_084462.1 coordinate 47,840,727, forward strand.
ACCGGTCACGAAAAAAAGACAAAAAAATATATATATATATAGCATGAGCTTCTAATTTTCCACAGCTGAGAAACAAGAGAGTTGAGGAGGTGAGGGTGTGCTTTTGGACTTTTACCTTTGTGTGTCTCAAATTGTTATTCATAAGATAAAACGTTTTTGTAAGACTTTTACCAAAAGGACATAAAAATATCAGTATATGGGAGTCAATGAGGGTCCCACTATTCTTTTGGACTATGATCAAAAGATGTGAGAAAAACTTTTGCATCTACTGAGTTTTCATATTATTCGGGTACTTGTTTCTGTAAAATAGCAAACAATTACAGTGTTTTAAGATCTGAGTCAATAAAGTGAGAACATTAAAATCTTTCTAAAAACTCACAAAGGCAATATACGATCAATTGAGGAAAAAGAGAAGGAGCAGAGATGTAAAAAAAAAAAAGAAAGAAAAGAAAGGAAGAGAAGAGATGAAAATTTAACCATTCAAATTTGTTTCTCATATAAATTTGTATGTGTTTGAGGGGAAGGATTGTATTCTCATATACACACATGTACACACATAAATGAAATTATGTTACTCATATTGTTTTGCAACTTGATCTTTCACTTAGTATAACATGGGTACATTTTTATGCCATTTAATATACTTCTAGATATTATTTTTAATGTTTGAATAATAATTCATTATTTGACTCTGTTTTCTGAAAATAAGCTATCCATAAAGTTAAATTGCTTTCAGAATTTTGCTGTTATATATACTATTGCACTGATTATTCTTGAACCTATGTTTAGTAAATATCCCCAATTTTTTCCCATAGGATACATTCCTAAAAGTAAGATTTCTAGGTTAAAGGATGTTGTCCTGTTATAGGCGTTGGGAGAAATCACCCTCGGAGACAGATATGGAAAAAAAAATAAAACTTTATTGCCAGCAGCTGGGACCGCACTAGCCAATTCAGAGTACAGCCCCGAGCCATTTTTACTTTTGGTTTTTAAAGCTGCAAGCATGGCAACTCGGTCACCACACTAGGGGTTATTAGCCAATGCAAGCAAGCCAACAGTACATAAGCTAATTTTGCAGTTAGCATGGCTCCTCCCAGCCCCTCGCACATTTTCCCACCCGGGTTTTTCCCACCTGAGTTTTTACAAAACGGAGGGGTTTTCTTAAATGGCGCCGGTCCAGTCAACAGCAGAAACATCATTTCAGTCCTCTGCAGAGCCTGTATCACTTTGTACCACCACACACAAGGCATTGCTGTCTTACACTAATTAATGTCAGTCTGACAAAGTAAAAATTGTAACAAGTTATTTTAATTCACATTTTTTTACTGATGAAGTTATATCTATACTCGTAAATGTACTGATAAACTTTCTATCATGGTGCTAGTCATTTTCCTATTGAATTGTAAAGCTATTTTATATATTTAAAGACATTATCTTCAGCTGAATCAAATATTTTGAATATTATGCCCAGGTTTTTATTTGCCCACTTTATTGTATAGTGATTCTAAAACTTTTTTTTCTAATGTAGTGACATCTATATCAATGATTGTTTCTTTGGTGTCCTGCTTAGAAAGGATTTATCCTTGCAATAATTGTAACTAGAAGTTAGTGCAGGCTTACTCTGTGCTAAGAGACATGTTAATTGACTGAAAATAATCATTCCTTTGTTTCTTCTCTACTTTTTTTTATTTCGATTTTAATATCTCTGGAATTTATTTTGGTAAATGATGTAAAGGAAGAATCTAACTTTATTTTTTGCACCACGATAGCCATTCCATTCAATAGGATTTAGTGAATAATTAAATCTTTCAAAATTTGACTTGAAATGCCACCTTTATCATGCATCTTAACAGCAACATGCAAAGTAATCAAGTGTTACACATGACATTCTCTTGTGACTGGCGAAGATAATATTGTTAATTTTACATTTTAAACATATAAGTACATGCTTGTTACTTCTGTAAATTGTATGGTTCTTAGAGAAGTTCACTGATATTAATTAGAAAGTTAAACTGTCTTTTATACCTTGAGTTTCAACCTCAACTTTCAAGTGTATGTAAATTTCAACCAAATAATATAAAATAATGCTGACTAGTATTTTAACTAGAAAAATTATAGCTAGAATCAGTGGCATAAACCTTGTCCTAGTTATTCCAATGGGACTCTACCCAGTGAAAGCATTGTATGTTTATGCTGCATATCAAGATATGAAAAAGAATCCATAGTATGAATAATACCAGCTTGAATGCAAGTTATAAACCTCATTTTATGTGTGTGAAAGTGTTAAAAGACTTTAGCTCAGATGAAGAATTAACTTCCTGTCAGGAAAAATTTAAATTAAGACTTCTTGGTTTACAACTTGGCAAAATCACACCTGAAACCCATGTTTTGAAGCTCTGTATATCAACAGAGCTTAACCAAGTACAATTTTGTTGTGGTTGTTGTATGTGAAAATGTTTAGATCTGGACTGGCAGTTTTCCCAGTCATGCCAAGTAAAAGCAATTGCCTAGATATTAAATTCTGAAAAAATCAAGGAATATAAATGCACAGAAAAATAAAAGCAAAAACAGAAAAACAAACTGAGACACTATTTCTCCGTAAGAGCATGAATGCTAAAAATAAATGATGGGCAGAATCTCTAGGACATGCTCAACTATCCTTTTTCAGAAGTATAAATATTAAGACAGTGAAAACCTCTTTTAAATCAAATGTCCACCCAGGAGAACTAGCTTTCTTAATAATTTGTTTGAAATAGAAAATACATAGAATTTTCCTTTTACCACTCCCTTTCCTGGAAAACTATCTAGATTTATTTTGCGGAGGAAGAGGGGTTGATTTTGTTGTTTGTTTGTTTACATAGTTAAGAACTGTCTCTACATTTGAGCCTGGTTACATTTGATGCTTCTGCCCAAGTGTCCTTTTGAAACACCCATTAGATGACCAGCTGCCAGATAACTTTCTCGTCTATTTTAATACAAATGGAAAAGCAAAGCTCCATTTTCCCATTCCTTTTTCTATGAAAAGTGGGTTCTGTTCTATTAAATTGGAATCACATCAATTTGCGATACCAAAAATTCTTGGTAAAAACTTATGTAATGTACTTTCTCAGAAGCAGCATAGTTTAAGAGTTTAGAAAGCAAAGACTCTGGATCCCGCCCACCTGGTTTTCCATCACAGCATTGTCACTATCTGTGTGACACAGGGAAGTTATTTAACCACCCTGGGCCTTTCATAACAATAAGGTTGTTATGAGACTTGAGTGAATACATAAAAGCACTTGAAACACTGCCTGGCACCCCTTAGGTTCTAGAAAAGGTAAAATTGTTATTATTTTCTAACTGTAAATTGTATAACTTTTAATGTTGGCTTTTTTAGTCCTTTGTAGTTTTGAAATTGATAATAACAGTGTAACTAGACTTTGCAGTTTGACTGGAACAGAGAATAAAAGAAC